>NC_089788.1:76210219-76212719 GCF_040412425.1 Macrobrachium rosenbergii | reverse complement strand
GAGAGAGAGAGAGAGAGGGAGCGAGAGAGCTTGCTTGCAATTATACACCTCTGTTACCCTAACAACATGCAAGATAATATCACTATTTTTCCGAAGCCTGAATAAAATATACCCAGTTGGACTTAATCAGTTATAACGTTAAACGTGAAACAAACTATAGAGAGAGAGAGAGAGAGAGAGAGAGAGAGAGAGAGAGAGAGAGAGAGAGAGAGAGAGAGAGGTATGGAAGCCTAGTGGGAGAGATAGCTCCCCAAATAATAGCCTCTAATTCCCTGAAAAGCCTCATTTCTCTCTCTCTCTCTCTCTCTCTCTCTCTCTCTCTCTCTCTCTCTCTCTCTCTCTCTCACCAGCTGACATTGAAGGCGAGGATGTAATAGTAATTAATTATGACTCTCATTAGACCGTCAGTGACACAATTTGTTTTTTTTAATTTTTTTTTTTCACTGCGAATAAAATTTGTTTTCTAAAACATGACTTGAGTGATGAATGGACGGACCTGGCTCAGCTTACGTTCGGCGAAGCTGTTAATGATTTATTATTCTGCTCTGGTATCCTTTCCTTGGGTTATTCTGTAGAGAGAGAGAGAGAGAGAGAGAGAGAGAGAGAGAGAGAGAGAGAGAGAGAGAGAGAGAGAGAGAGAGAGAATCCGCAGGGCCTAGTAGTACTGTGGTAATATCTATGGTCATTCCTTGCGTTATTCGGATTGCTGGTAAGCATGTTATCTACTTCTATAGAGAGAGAGAGAGAGAGAGAGAATTAGGGGTGATTATTATTTGGGGAACTCTCTCTCTCTCTCTCTCTCTCTCTCTCAGATTTACTTCCTTTAAGAATAATATTGTTCGTTTATCTTTATCTGTTCATATATGTGGTCTCTGAATACATACATACATACATATATATATATATATATATATATATATATATATATATATATATATACATATATATATATGTATATATATATATATATATATATATATATATATATA
Organism: Macrobrachium rosenbergii; assembly: GCF_040412425.1. Taxonomy (NCBI): domain Eukaryota; kingdom Metazoa; phylum Arthropoda; class Malacostraca; order Decapoda; family Palaemonidae; genus Macrobrachium; species Macrobrachium rosenbergii. The sequence continues at coordinate 76,211,730 of NC_089788.1, read as the reverse complement.
TATATATATATATATATATATTGACAATATCATTCTCCCCTTTCAATATAATCCCAAGTTTGTGACTTCGTCTCTGCATTTAAGAGAGAGAGAGAGAGAGAGAGAGAGAGAGAGAGAGAGAGAGAGAGAGAGAGAGAGAGAGAGAGAGAGAGAGAAAGGACTGTCAAGCTTAATGAAGTCCGCCTTTGTCATAGTTTTTCTTCTCCTCTTTTTTTTCTTCAAGAGGAAAGGAAATTTCGCTGACATTAAAAGCACCGACGGAAGAAGATGAATTCTTGCCGGAGAAAGTTCCAGGGGCCACCTTCGGTAAACTCTCTTCTTGGGGACACCGGGCATGAGGAGGTCAAGAGGAAAGAGGAAAATAAAGAGGAGAGAGAGAGAGAGAGAGAGAGAGAGGAAAATATTAAAGATAAAGTGAGGGGAAGAGGAAAATATTAAAGAGAAAGTAAGAGAAAGGAAAATATCGAAGAGAAAGTGAGAGAAAGAGGAAAATATTGAAGAGGAAAGAGAGAGATTGGAAAATATTAAAGAGAACGCAAGAGAAAGAGGTAAATATTAAAGAGAACGTAAGAGAAAGAAGAAACTATTAAAGAGAATAAGTGAGAGAAAGAGGAAAATATCAAAGGAAAAGTGAGAGAAAGAGGAAAATATTAAAGAGAAAGTGAGAGGAAGAGGAAAATATTAAAGAGAAAGTAAGAGAAAGGAAAATATCGAAGAGAAAGTGAGAGAAAGAGGAAAATATTGAAGAGGAAAGAGAGAGAGATTGGAAAGTATTAAAGAGAACGTAAGAGAAAGATGTAAATATTAAAGAGAACGTAAGAGAAAGAAGAAAATATTAAAGAGAATAAGTGAGAGAAAGAGGAAAATATCAAAGGAAAAGTGAGAGAAAGAGGAAAATATTCAAGAGAAAGTGAGAGGAAGAGGTAAATATTAAAGAGAAAGTGAGAGAAAGGAAAATATCGAAGAGAAAGTGAGAGAAAGAGGAAAATATTAAAGAGGAAAGTGAGAATAAGAGGAAAATATTAAAGAGGAAATTAAAGAAATTGAAAGAGGAGAATAAAGAAGAAAGCGAGAAAAAAGAAAATGAGGAGGAAAGAGGAAAAGAAAGAGTAAATAAAGAGGATAGAGGAAAATGAAGAGGAAAGTGAAAGAGGGAAATGAAGAGAAAAGTGACAGAAAGAGGAAAATTAAGAGGAAAGAGAGAAAGAGGAAAATGAAGAGGAAAGTGATAAAAAGAGGAAAATGAAGAGGAAAGTGAGAGAAACGGGTTAATAAAGAGGAAAATAAAAGTAAAGAGAAAAAAAGCGGAAAGTGAAATGAAGAGGAAAATTAAGGTCAAGAGGAAAGTAAAATAAAGAGGAAAATGTGGGGAGGAAAAAAATTGCAATTTCATCTCTTCCTGTTTTGTGTGGGGAGAGGGGAGGAGGAGGAGGAGGAGGAGGAGGAGGAGGAGGAGGAGGAGGTGCCTCGTTGTTTGATACATAACATTGGGATGCTGTGATGTCTTCTCT
>NC_089788.1:76195219-76205219 GCF_040412425.1 Macrobrachium rosenbergii | reverse complement strand
ATTGCAAGCAACTGAATATATAGAAATGTATACAAATTACAGAAATATATAAAAATATAGTATATATAGAAATATAGAGAATTACATTTTTATGGAGCCACCTTCTGTTATTAAATAAGGTGTTAGACAGCAACACTGAAGAAAGGAGTTAGGAAATGGCACAAATTGTGAGTTTGTGAGTGTATGTGTGTGTGTATAGTGTATGTGTGTGTGTATAGTGTATGTATAGTGTGTGTAGGTAGATGGAAAACATTGCAGAACAGTACAAGTCTAAATCTTCCCAGAAAAAATAGAAGACTGGAGAGAGAGAGAGAGAGAGAGAGAGAGAGAGAGAGAGAGAGAGAGAGGAGGGGAAATGGAAAAAAGAAGAATAAATAAGAGAATAGAATAAAAGACGAACAGAAAGAAAGCAAGAATAAAAGGGAGATAGAGCCAAAAGAATATAAAAGAGAGAATAGCGTTAGACATGGCATCTACCATGGACACCTGGTATAAAATATATAAAAAATATGAATATTTACAAACCCACTGAATCCGTAGGGGGGGGGGGGCCACCTTACGTGGTGCACTGTAGGCATTACTTAAGGTTCTTTTCATCGTCCCTTCGGCCCCTAGCTGCAACACCTTTCGTTCCTTTTACTGTACCTCCGTTCATATTCTCTTTCTTCCATCTTACTTTCCACCCTCTATACAATTGTTTCAACATTATGTTCACCGCTGGATGACCTCATAGGCCCCAGTGCTTGGCCCGTAGGTTAAATTTGATATTCGGTTCAGTTCAAACCCAACGAAACGTTAATGGGTTTAAGGTCTCGAAATATGGAAGGGCAGTTTTTTGTTTGTTTCGAAACACCGACGAAAGAAATTCGCTTTTGAAAACCTCTAACCCCTTCCCCCATAACCCTTTCTCCTAAACCCCCCTCAACCCCACAACCCACGGTGATGCCATCTCCCAAAACTCTTGTACAGAAGCATTCTCTCTCTCTGTCTCTCTCTCTCTCTCTCTCTCTCTATATATATATATATATATATATATATATATATATATATATATATATATATATATATATATATATATATATATATATATATATATATATATATATATATATGTATATATATATATATATATATATATATATATATATATATATATATATATATATATATATATATATATATATTTATATTCTTTGAGCGTTGGTCTGTTCTTTGTACCTGTTCTTTTCATTGCTCATTTACGAAACTATTCCACTAATAGGGCTAATTCTCTCCCAACCATCTTTCCTTTCAGTTGGATCCAGTTAAGACGGGAAATTTCAATTCATACTGACAATTTCCAGCAATTAGCTTCCGCAGGAGAGAGAAAATTTAACTGATGTCCATTTAACTGATGTCATTGAAGATATATTACATGCACATACAATCATTAGAGATATATATGAGATGCACATCGTTAGAGAGAGAGAGAGAGAGAGAGAGAGAGAGAGAGAGAGAGAGAGAGAGAGAGAGAGAGAGAGAGAGAGAGAGAGAGAGAATAGGAAATCAATAAGATGAAATGAGGTTAAAGCATAATTCTCTAGTTTTAGGGGGAACTTGTCCCTTGTATGAAGAATTGGATGTATTTTGTATTATTATGCATAATTTTCTTATTAATATTCTTAGAAAAATATATGGGTAAAAAAATGCACCGAAGTTTCTTCGGCGCAATCGAGTTTTCTGTACAGCGTATAATCAAGGCCACCGAAAATAGATCTATCTGTCGGTGGTCTCGGTAAAATGCTGTATGTGCTTCGGCCCATGAAACTTCAACAACAGCCCGGTGGTGGCCTGTCCTATATCGTTCCCAGACGCACTATTATGGCTAACTTGAACCTTAAGTAAAATGAAAACTACTGAGGCTAGAGGGCTGCAATTTGGTGTAATGATTGGAGGTTGGATGATCAACATACCAATTTGCAGCCCTCTAGCCTCAGTAGTTTTTAAGATCTGAGGACGGACAGATAAAGGTCGTTTGGTTTCATGAAATTTAGGCTGTCAAGCCAAGTACTGGGTGGGTACCAGCCATTCAGGGCTCAAGACAGTGAAAAGAGGCAGTTGGAGTAGTTGGACAGCAAAGTAAAGACATCCAGAAAATAAAGGAGATGAAGTTTAAGGATCTGTAGGTAGAACTGGGAGAAAACCCATCAGTTACAGTAAGAAGTAATAGTTTGAGAAGCTGGACAGCGCGAGTATGCCTGAGTGCAGCGCTGAATGACCTCATCTTTCCCAGCGCTTGGGCTTTGGTCTAAATTCTATATTCGGTTCTCTTTTGAATAAGAGAGTACTGTCTGTAAATGGTGATAAATGGTATTTTTATTATAATGAATCATGTATATTTTTAGATTTAATTCTACTAAATAACATTCTGTTAAAAGGAATTATTGTGAATATCAAGAAATAAAATTCATGAAATATAAAATGTTAAGAAAGCAATAATAATAATAATAATAATAATAATAATAATAATAATAATAATAATAATGATGATAATAATAATACATTAGTAAATAATTTTCATTTTGTACCTTCAGGTTGAAATCAGGCGTTGTTAATAATAGGTTAAAATTCAGACGCATTATCCTGGCGTCAATTCAAACGTTTGATATACATTAAAAAATAAAGGAATTTTCAACCCACAAACACAGTTGTATCCATAAGCGGCATCAGGGTAATTAGGAGTAACAGTGAAAAGAATAAAGATTTCTCTCATGAAGACCCAATTATAGCGGGAACAATCACATCACGAAAATGAAAAACGTATTTTTTTTTAAATATTACACCTGAAATCAGTAGCGCTCGCTACGAGTAGAGAAATAATAATATTATATATATATTTAAACATTTTTTTCTTTACATATCACGCAAAGTTCAATTTATATCCGGAAGCCCAGGCGGCGTGTATAAATATCGGCGGTTCCTTTGATGTTGAATACGGGAAAGTTATGGCACTTAAAATTTCTCTCTCTCTCTCTCTCTCTCTCTCTCTGAAGCCACATTTTGATTGTTTTTCATTTAAATATTAGATTACATTTTTGGGGGTCTTTTTTCGTATTTCAGTGTTTGTAAATGAGCTTGCTGTTGCTACACTTCTCTCTCTCTCTCTCTCTCTCTCTCTCTCTCTCTCTCTCTCTCTCTCTCTCTCTCTCTGAGGCCACAAATTCCATTGTATTCCTTTTAAATATTGGATTACATTTTTGGGAGTTTTTTTTATTTCAGTGTTTGTAAATGGTACTGAGCTCTCTCTCTCTCTCTCTCTCTCTCTCTCTCTCTCTCTCTCTCTCTCTGAAGCTACAATTTGATTGTATTTCTTGTATATATTGGATCATATTTTTGAAGTCTGTCTTAAAGTTCAAGGTTTATAGACAAATCTTGCTGTTGCTACCTCTCTCTCTCTCTCTCTCTCTCTCTCTCTCTCTCCTCAGTCTAAATTTTTCTCTCTCATTGTGGAAATAAGTCAGGAAATGTGACTTAATTTGACTTTTGTTTTTGGGGTTGGGAAGAGTTAAGATTTAAAGTAAAAATAATGATAATTATAATGAAAAAAAATTTAATAAATCAAAGAAAGTGAGATTATCCAGTTAACTGCAGTTGCCTTAAGCAACAGAGGTCAGTATCATTGCAAAACTGTTAGTATCCTGAAGGACTTGTTATGGTATCTGATGGTTCCTGACTTTGAAAGGTACAAAGGTGTTAGAAAGTAGACTGGAGATATACAACGTTATCCTTTGAAATAAGGACACACACACACACACACAAACTGAATTTCCGATCTCCAGGCCGTCTACCCACTGCATCTAACTATTCGCACTCATTAAGCTGTTAAGACTGAAAAAAGCAAGTCTCAGACTCTACCAGACTGAACCTAACGGTGAATTCCCAGTCTCCAGAACTTCTACCCTACTGGGTCTTAAAAAAAAAAAAAAAAAAAAGCCATTCCCACCTCCTATTCCTAAGCCTCCTTTTCTTCGGGGACTTGAGAGAAGTCCAGAGGGTGCCAGGGAGTACATGAGCTGATTCCTAATGCGAGTCCCAAAAGTTCCTACCAAAGGAATTCCTACCTTCCTCCCTTCCCACTGTCCCTTTGCTATGTGACATCCCCTGGAATTTAATTCCACCTCGGGGTTATGTATCAAAACGTGAAGAAGAAGATTTTTTACGTGACATTTGCATAATTAAAGTTGAAAGGCTCTCTCTTCCACGCGTCCACACTCTTCCAGTTTTAATACATTTCATCGTTTTATTCGGACACAAAAGAATGAGTTTATCATCTTTTTTTTTTTTTTTTTTGTCAACAAAGCAACTCGAATAACACGCCTGTTTATTGTCGGCATGAATAAAATAAGCGCCATGAATATTTCGGCACACTCGTTTCCAGTTTTATTTGTTTTTTTTTTTTTTTTTTTTTTTTATCTCGAGTCTTGTCCGAGTAATGATATGTAATATTCATGTCAGTTTGGAAGTCGGTGTGTGATAAAACACCGTGATTTGATTTATTTGGGAAATGGTGAGTTATGTATCGCTTTGAATGACTTTTGAAATATATATATATATATATATATATATATATATATATATATATATATATATATATATATATATATATATATATATATATATATATATATATATATATACTGTATATATTATATATATATATATATATATATATATATATATATATATATATATATATAGATAGAGATATATATATATAATATATATTTTACAGCTCTCCTATGGCCCGAAGGATTAGATATATATATGGCTAAGAACCATATATAACGGGACCTATATATTGTGAATCCGAACCATTATAGCGAGAAATGAATTTCTATCAGAGAGAATTAAATTCCTCTAACTCTTCATCAGAGAGAGAGAAACACTTTCACCAGAGAAAGGACTTTATTAATATTGTATCATTTAGAATTACATAGAGGACACACACAAACGTTTAGATATTATTCAGACTCACCCCGTAGGCTGGGTTACTGCCGTCAGTGCACCTCATGCGGTGCACTGTAAGCAATTACTTAAGGTTCTTTGCAGCGTACCTTCTTTCGTCCCCTAGTTGCAACCCCTTTCGTTCCTTTTACTGAACCTCCTTCCATATTCTCTTTCTTCCATCTTACTTTCCTCAACGCTCTCCTAACAATTGATTGATAGTGCTTTGAGGTTTTCCTCCTATTACACCTTTCAAACCTTTTTACTGTCAATTTCCGTTTCAGGGCTGAATGACCTCATAGGTCCCAGTTCTTGGCCTTAGGCCCAAATTCTACATTCAGTTATTCAGATTCAATGAAGAGCTTCACATTAACAAGAAAAAAACTATATGTTACGTAAAGTTTAAATCTGTACAAGTCTAGCTATTCCTTAAGAAATATGCAAGTACAACACACGAGGTTTAAGTGATAAATTCACCACAAAAAAAAAAAAAAGTCCTTTTAGCAAAACGTTTCAAATGACAAAATTAGCGAGGCGCGCCTCGGGAAATATGACGAAGTCAGTGGGACGGAAAAATAATCTTGTCTACGGTCCGCGTTGGTGCAAAACCTAATGATTCAAGCCAATGATTCTACTCGAGATTCCCGCTCGGCGATTCTCAGTTGGTTCCCCATAATTCCCTCGAGAAGGAGAGGAGGAAGAAGAAGAAGAGGAGGAGGAGGAATAAAAAAAGCTCAGCAACGGTTGAGGAAACTCCTTCCTTCCTTCATATTTCAAGCGATTTGCATAAATCCGCAGTGGCCTTGAAGTTTCAATTCTCGTTTTGGACCGAATGGGGAGGCGGCGAAAGAGGACAATTATTGTTTAGGATTGTGGGGCGAGAAAATATAAGTCGATTGGGTTGATTTACTTATTTGTTTATGTATTTATTTATTTATTTATTTTCTGTGATATTTATCTTTTATATATTTATATTCTTGATTTAAAGTCTATTATGTTTCCAAAAATGTCAGAAATTTTAAAAAGAGATAATTTTTTAACTTAATATTTTTTGTGATATTCACTTTTTCAAGTTACTCTGCGGTTTCTTGATTAAAATCTCGTTATCCTTTACTTGTGAAACCTCCCAACTGCTTCAGATTATTCTCTCTCTCTCTCTCTCTCTCTCTCTCTCTCTCTCTCTCTGATCTGTTTCACTTTTCAGAAAAGACTAAAATACTTTTACCTCTTTCTGTCTTACAAATCCTTCCAATCCTTTCATCTCATTCTCAAAAAAACATAATGACGAAAGATTCCAAACTCTCTCTCTCTCTCTCTCTCTCTCTCTCTCTCTCTCTCTCTCTCTCTCTCTCTCTCTCTCTCAGATCTGTTTCACTTTTGTGGAATGACCAAAACTCTTCTCAGACATCTGTGATACAAATCTCTTAATTCTTCTTCATTTCTTTCTGCGAAAAGTTTACAAAAGATTTCAAACTCTCTCTCTCTCTCTCTCTCTCTCTCTCTCTCTCTCTCTCTCTCTCTCTCTCTCTCTCTCTCTCTCTGAAAAGACCCAAATACTCGTCTTTTTCTGCTGTTATATAAATCTTTTAAATCTTTTTCGTCTCATTCTAAAAAGAAATGGCCAAGGATTCCAAACTCTCTCTCTCTCTCTCTCTCTCTCTCTCTCTCTCTCTCTCTCTCTCTCTCTCTGAAATCTCTCTCTGAAAATCTTTAACTTCCTTTAATCTCGTTCTGAAGGAAATTAAAAACTTGTCTTATCTTCCTGTCATCTCTCTCTTTTAACTCTCTTTAATCTCTCTTCTGAAGGATCCAAATTGCCTCAAAGACAAAAAGAAAGGTTCAACTGCCAAATTCTTCTCTCTCTCTCTCTCTCTCTCTCTCTCTCTCTCTCTCAGAGAGGATCTCTCTCTCTCTCTCTCTCTCCCGAAGCCTCAAAGACAACGGAGAAAGCGTTCAACTGCCTGCCTCTCTCTCTCTCTCTCTCTCTCTCTCTCTCTCTCTCTCTCTCTCTCTCTCTCTCTCTCTCTCTCTCTCAGAGAGCATCCGAAGCCTGCTGCCTCAAAGACAACGGAGAAAGCGTTCAACTGCCTGCTTTTCTCTCTCTCTCTCTCTCTCTCTCTCTCTCTCTCTCTCTCATTTCACACACCTCCCACTTAGCCATGGTTTCTCTTGATGGCATCCTTATAAATATCCCAACATCCACTTGGTAAGACCCCCTTTTTTTTAGCCCCTTAGGGGACCCTTAGAGACCCTTTGCCTCTTAGACCCTTTCTCCTCTCCCCGTTCCAAGCGGTCTGGAAATCCCATTGCATGAAAGCACGCCAGGAATGGCGTCGGGAAGCAAAAATGTATTCCTGGTTGTGTTATCGTCAGAATGGCCTCGTCGCCTCGTCTTGGCCGCGATAAGAAGAAGAAGAAGAAGAAGAAGAAGAAGAAGAAGAAGAAGAAGAAGAAGAAGAAGAAGAAGAAGAAGAAGAAGAAGAAGAAGAAGAAGAGTTTGTGTAAACATTCGTAAATGATTTGTTCCTCTTATGGGACGGCCACTTCTGGGCTGCCTTGGTCTCTTTACTTTTTTATATTCCCTCTCTCTCTCTCTCTCTCTCTCTCTCTCTCTCTCTCTCTCTCTCTCTCTCTCTCTCTCTCTCTCTCTCTCTCTGTGATTTTATTATCCATTTTTATTTCGTTATCTTTCCGTGTTCTCATTCTTTTTTCTCTAACGTTTATAGTGTTTGTGTGTGTTTTTTATGGGATGTTTTGTTTTCTTGTTGGAGATATATGGAAATTAAAGTTCTTTCTTCCAGTCGATCACGTATGGATGCATGCATACACATGCATGCATCCATACGCATATGTACATATATGTATATATATGTATATATATTTTATATATATGTATATATATACATATATTATATATATATATATAACTGTATATAATATATTCCCAGAAAAATATATATATCTTATAAATTATAATCTTAGAGAGAGAGAGAGAGAGAGAGAGAGAGAGAGAGAGAGAGAGAGAGAGAGAAGAGAATCTCCTGAAAGTCTATCAGTGTTCCCTTTCTCTCTTTGAATTGCAAACCCATAACATCTATAGAATAGGCCACAAACCCACAATCACAAACAAACATCCAATAGGTAGATGACACCTCTCTCTCTCTCTCTCTCTCTCTCTCTCTCTCTCTCTCTCTCTCTCTCTCTCTACGGTAAGAACCCTGGACATCATCCCCCCTCCCTCCAACACTGACATCATCCACCCCCACTCTCCAACACTGAGATGATCCACCCCTTCTCCAACACTGACATCATCACCCCTCCCCCCTCCAACACTGAGATCATCTCCTCTCCAACACTCCACCTCCCTCCAACACTGACAACATCAACTCCCCCTCTCCAACACTGACTCTCCAACACTGACATGATCATCTCTTCCCCTTCTCCAACACTGACATCATTACCCCTTCCCCTCTCCAACACCGACATCACACCCCCCCCTTCTCCAACACTGACATCACCAACACTGGCAACACTCATCACCTCCCTCCCCCTCCAACACTGACATCATTCCTTTCCCTCTCCAACACTGACATCACCAACCCCTCCCCTTCTCCAACACTGACATCATTACCCCTCCCCTCTCCAACACTGACATCATCACCCCCTCCCCGTCTCCAACACTGACATCACCACCCCCTCCCCTTCTCCAACACTGACATCACCCCCCCTCCCTTCTCCAACACCGACATCACCACCCCCTCCCCAACTTAAACACCATTTCTGATCATCCTTGCGACTCGGCGTTTAGCTCATTTGCATAATCGCTTGCGGAATCAGCACTAATAGCACGCACCATCTGATTAATTCATATCTGGGCAGGTTTTTTAATGAAGCTGGCTGGCCACGCGGAATATCGAAGAGGAAGGGATGTTTGTTCGCCACAAACAAGTCGTTACAAGGGACTGCTGTTGGTGAATTCGTCACAAACGAATGGCAAGGCGGCTTTGGCCTGAGGACGGCCGATTTACAAACGCATTCGGGATTATAGACATTAAGCCCCGTAGGCGGTGGACTGTAGGCATTACTCAAGGTGCTTTGCAGCGTCCCTTCGGCCCCTAGCTGCAAACCCTTTTCATTCTTTTTACTGCACCTCCTTTCATATTCTTCCGTCTTACTTTCCTCAACCTTCTCCTGTTATACCTTTCAAACCTTTTTTTTAATCTCAATTTTCCTTTCAGCGTTGTATGACCTTATAGGCCTCAGCCCTTAGCCTTTGGCCCAAATTTGTATTTCATTCCTATGAACGTTACGTAGTCATCGGAATCATAATTTTTTTATAAATAAATAAATTATTATCTATGAAATTTACAACGTCAAGCCAAGCGCTGTGGCCCTGTCAACCAGTCAGCTCTCAAGACAGTGGAAAATTAGGGAGTTTGAGTGGCTGAACAGCAAAATACTGATCTAGAAAATAGATTAAGTACAAGGGTCTAAAGGTGAACTCAGAGAAAACCGTACAATTACACTAAGAAGTAACAGTTGGAGAACTTAATGTAATTTATATCATGACATGAAAATATCCACAGTCCAGGAACTATAATTCAACCTTGGAGGTATAATGTAACCAGGATTTTTCCTTACTTGACATATGACATTTGCGAAGAGGAATATAATCGTAAAAAACAGTCCACAAGTTTGTGGATTACTTTCTTCAGTAACCTTTTCCAGGCCGGAATTACGTGTCGGGGACCATACCATAAACATGGCCGGGCAGGTGAAGAATTTCTAACGAGGCCACAATGTCTACAATGTGTGTTTTTACGCAATTTTTTTTTTCTTAACGTACGCCGTTGGTCAAGTTTTACGAGAATTTGAATCATTTGTGGGTACGGCGTTTTTACAGTTGTAGGTGTGTAAATCTTTTGGCAGTGAGAATTAGGAGGTACGGTACGGGCTATTCACAGAGAGAGAGAGAGAGAGAGAGAGAGAGAGAGAGAGAGAGAGAGAGAGAGAGAGA
>NC_089788.1:76182719-76192719 GCF_040412425.1 Macrobrachium rosenbergii | reverse complement strand
TATATGTATATATGATGTATATATGTATATTTATGTATATGTATATATTATATATATATATATATATATATATATATATATATATATATATATATATATATATATATACATATATACATATATACATACATACATACTGTACACACATACACACACGCACACATACACACATCCACCCACCTACAGCATACGACTGAGTGAAACATCACTACAGAAGCACGCACGGGGCAGCCTGCAAGCATTGGCAATTTCTCTCACGGAGCAAAATATGGCCCTACCATTAACCCATTACAGTGCCATTTGGCTCTCCCTTCGTTTTGCATAACAAAGCGACGAATGGCGTGATAGCCAAAGGAGGATAATTTGCGTAAAGGAAGGAAAATAAGAAAAAATACTTCATTCTCCGGATCGCATGGAAATTAGATGCACTTTTTTCTCTCTTCGCTTTTTTTTTTTTTTTTTTTTTTTACTCAAGTGTACGTTCTGTTTGCCTGCACAGGCGGCGCTCACGGACGCACGGAAAGGGTGGTTGATTTTTGCTTGATTTCTTTTTATTTTGCTTGTTTTTGTTTTATTTTGCTTGATTTTTATTTTGCTTGATTTTTTATTGTGCTTGATTTTTTATTTTGTTTGATTTTTATTTTGGTTGATTTTTATATTTTGCTTGATGTCTTTATTTTGCTTGGGGTTGATTTTTGCTTGATTTTTATATTTTGCTTGATTTTTTCCTGTGCTTGATTTTTTCTTTTGCTTGATTTCCTCTTTTCCTTGATTTTTTCTTTTGCTTGATTTCCTCTTTTCCTTGATTTTTTCTTTTGCTTGATGTTTTTGCTTGATTTCCCCTCTTGCTTGATTTTTCTTTTGATTACATTTTTATTTTGCTCGATATTTCTTTTGCTTGATTTTTCTTTCGCTGGATTTTTTGCTTGATTTTTGCTTATTGCTTATTCACCAGATTATTATTATTATTATTATTATTATTATTATTATTATTATTATTATTATTATTATTATTATTATTATTATTAATGCTGTTGGTATTGTAAGAAATATACATCATAGTATGTTTGTTTCCTGTTACGAAAATGAAAATTAATATGCAATATTTCTTAAAATACACATTGACAGAAATAGATCTGTGTTTAGCCAGTGAAATGTGATATATGAAATTAAGTTAAGATTGGAAGCCACACGTCCAGGAATCTGTTGATTAATATATAAAAAGTAAAATTAACGGAATGCTAAAAAATATAATTCCATATTGAATATTTTGGCAACTGTGTCAACAAAATGTTAAATAAAATACAGTAATTTATTCAGTCATTTCAAAAAGTAACAAATGCGCCGAAGTTTCTTCGGCGCTGTCGAGTTTTCTGTGCAGCGTAGAATGCTGTATGAAACTCTCAGTCACGGCCCATGAAACTCCCATCCGAGGCACGTGAAACTCTCTGCCGCGGCCCATGAAACTTTCAGCCGCAGACCATGAAACTCTCAGCTAGCCATGGCCCATGAAACTCTCAGCCACAGCCCATGAAATTCTCGGCAGCGGCCCATGAAACTTTCAGCCATGTGCCGGTGGTGGCCTGTGTTGTTGGCACCTTAGATAGCGATGCCAGACGCACGATCATGGATCACTTTAACCTTAAATAGAATAAAAACTACTGAGGCTAGAGGGCTGCCATTTGGTATGTTTGATGACTGGAGGGTGGATGATCAACATACCAATTTGCAGCCCTCTAGCCTCAGGAGTTTTTAAGATCTCAATAGTTTTTTCTTTTACAGAAAGCTAGAAAGAAAGACATAATTTTAACAAAACACTAACAAAATAAAGAACTGTATTCAAATAAATTTCCAAAGAGAGAGACATAAAGTTTAACAGAACAATCCCCTAATGACAATTTAGGCTTCCGGATTAGAAAAACCCCAGAAATGAACTGAGTTTGTTATTTAAGAAGAAAAAATTGAACGATTGGGAAGTACAATTACCTAATGACTACAGGAGACCTTTGTTTTTCGGAGTAATAGAATTGAGAGGGTAATGAAACTATTCTTTTTGGGAAACAAAGAAATTTTAGATGAATAATTATCAATATCTTAATTGCTCTTTTTCTGACGGGATAGACAAGGTTTTACTGGGCGTTATTGATGTTCTTACCATTACTAATTATGTATATATGTATATATATATATATATATATATATATATATATATATATATATATATATATATATGTGTGTATATATGTATGTAATTCTAATAGCCACAATGCCCTCTTAACTGGTAAAAGTGACCAGTAGATTCTACATATATGTATATATATATATATGTATATATATATATATATATATATATATATATATATATAGTATATGTATATGTATATGTATATATATATGTATATATGTATATAAATTAGTAATGGTAAGAATCTATATATATATATATATATATATATATATATATACATATATATATATATACACACATACATACATACATACACACATACATTCCTGCTGCCACCACCACAACCTCTCTCTCTCTCTCTCTCTCCTCTCTCTCAACCTCTCTCTCTCTCTCTCTCTCTCTCTCTCTCTCTCTCTCTCCACCTCCTGGGGGGGAGAAGAAGCATCTCATTACATTCGCCCCAGGGGACATTAGGTGTTTGTTATCCGCTGAGTAATAATACTTTCCCCTCCACTTGTATATCGCCTCTGTACTTGTTTCCTTAACGAGAGATTGCCCCCTGTTATTCACATGGAAGGAAACACAGAAGTAATGAGCGCTTTATTTTCCTTGGTGTTGGTAACGAGGTTTATTGGTCGAGCTCTTAGACTTTTGTGTCTAGGCCTCTGGAAGAAGCACCGTGGGATAGATATTAGTTTGTTTTTATGTCACAGGCCAGTTCTTCACTGGAAGGGTGGCTAGAGCTCTCGGCTAGCACGCTGTTGGCCCAGCGTTCGACTCTCTCCGACCGGCCAGGTGAAGAATGAGAGGGATTTATTTCTGGTGATAGAAATTCATTTCCCGTCATGATGTGGTTCGGATGCCACAATGAGCTGTAGGTCCCGTTGTGCTAGGTAACCAGTTGGTTCTTAGCCACGCAGAATAGATCTAATCCTTCGGGCCAGCCCTAGGAGAGCTGTTAATCAGCTCAGTGGTCTGGATAAACTAAGATATACTTAACTTATGTCGCAGGCCATCCTTCCAGTGTCTGTTATTTATGGATAAAAATGTAACTTTACTGTGCAGCTGTGATAAAAGGCCAGTCATGATGATTGTGGAACATTGTTGTGACAATTGTTTAAAGTACACAGAATTTTATTTTTTTGTTTTTTGTATTACATGTCATGCAGTCTGGTATCCCATTTAACTCAATATAAAAGAAATCCTTCGGCAATTTTTATATAATATTCTTCGATGATATATATACATATATATATAGTGTCTGGTTATTTTACGGCTATCGGACGATGGGGACAGAATAGTCCTTGAAGGCTTGTAGTTATTGTAAATAAAATCTTCATTTGGTAGCATTCCTTTATAAATGAGGTTCTGTTATTACCTCTCTCTCTCTCTCTCTCTCTCTCTGTATATATATTTGTGTACATATATTTCTTTCAATAACTTTCAGTTATATATCAATTACCGAAGCTTTACAGTATTCAATACTGTATAAAAATTCCTTTTGTCATTCTGTAGTCAAGAAAATCTCGATGTCCAGAAATACAGGAGACCTGTTTCACAATTACACAATTCAGAATGCACTGTTTCATCCACTCAGTAAGATTCCTCAGTGATCAATTCAGCAACTAGTAACAGTTTTCTAGTGTTCATTATATACCAAGGACAACAAAACGTTTCATATTACAGTACAGTATCTCATTGGTTGGGTGGGCTGAGTCTCTAAGCCTTTCTTCAAAAGCTCATATACTCATAAGCCTTCCTTCAAGACTCATATATACACTGTAAGCCTCGCGCAAAGGCTCATATATATTCTCTCTCTCTCTCTCTCTCTCTCTCTCTCTCTCTCTCTCTCTCAGATTCAGTTGTAGGGGAGTATCTTTTGCCAACAAGGCAGTGTTTTAAATTATATATATATATATATTATATATATATATATATATATATATATATATATATATATATATATATATATATATATATATATATATATATATATCTTGAAGATTTGGGAATATGTATATTTACTGCATCCATAGAGATTTATTAAGATGACTGGAAATCATAGAGAGAGAGAGAGAGAGAGAGAGAGAGAGAGAGAGAGAGAGAGAGAGAGAGAGAGAGAGAGAGAGAGAAAACACCCTCTCCTTCGATTCCATTTAAGATTAAAAAATATCTTGACACGAGCGACCAATTATGTCCTCGCGTGTGTTGTCAGCATCGAGCAACCTATTCCCTTATAAAAGTTACGTCTGTGGTGGTGGTGGAAGAAGGGGGGCGGGAAGACCCCCTCCCCCCTTCCCATTAGCGATTCCAGTACCAGCCCCCCCAAATCAATGGCGTTCCGTGAAAAATGGTTTACTTAGTCCGTCGCATGATAAGGACTGCAAAAAAAATGTATGAAGGTTAGAGAGAGAGAGAGAGAGAGAGAGAGAGAGAGAGAGAGAGAGAGAGAGAAGTGAGCAAACACCTCATGGCAGCTTTAACGTCCGTGTATGTGTGATTCTCGTGACACGTTTGTTTGTCGTGCTTTTTGCGAGTGACTTCTGATTCCGTGCTTTTTCGAAAGCTCGGTGTTCGTCTAGAATTATTTTTCTGTAGTGAGGCATTTTCCAGCGTTTCTATGAAAGATTTTACAGTTTTCTGCAGTATTGAAAGCTCCAGGGGCGTTTTCTTCGTTTGTTCATGGTTTCTCTATCATAAATTCATCTTTTTTTAGTTTTCTTTAAAAGAAAACTATTGAGATCGCTATTTGTCTGTTCGTCCTCAGATCTTAAAACCTACTGAGGCTAGAAGGCTGTAAACTGGTAATTTAATCATCCACCCTCGTCTCATCAAACAAACCAAATTGCAGCCCTCTAGCCCCAGTAGTTTTGATTTTATTCAAGGTTAAAGTTAGCCATGATTGTGCTTCTGGCAACGCTATACGACAGGCCACCACGGCCGGCTGAGAGTTTAATGGGCCGCGGCTCATACTACATTATACCGAGACCACCGAAAGATAGATCTGTTTTCGGTGGCCTTGATTATAAGCCGAACAGGAAACTCGACTGCGCCGAAGATACTTCGGCGCAATTTTTACTTGGTTTAGTATAGCACATTATGTTCATATTTCCTCTGTCGTAAATTCATAGTTCAGAGACTTCATTTTGCTTTTGGTGATTCATGGTTAAAAAAAATAAAAATAAAAACATAAAAAATGAAAATCGAATTACTCCTAAAGGTCATTAAAAAAATACACCTTTTTTAATATACTTTGGTAGACCTAAGTGTGTTTTTGACACTTGGTTCCTGTTAAAAAAATCTTGAAGTATTTCCATAAACTTTTGAAAAGTTCTGTCTTTTTTCTGAAGAGTTTAAAGATACCAGAAGTCTTTAAAAAATAACCTTATTTTAATATAGTTTGGAAGTCGTAGTGTGTTTTTGACGTTTGGTTCCAATAAAAAAAAAAAACAAGTAAAAAATGCGCCGAAGTTTCTTAGGCGCAGTTGAGTTTTCTGTACAGCGTATAATCAAGGCCACCGGAAATAGATCTATCTTTCAGTGGGCCCGGTATAATGCTGTATATGCCGCGGACCATGAAACTATAACCGCGCCCCGGTGGTGGCCTGTCCTATATCGTTGCTAAACGCACGATTATGGCCAATTTTAACCTTAAATCAAATAAAAATTACTGAGGCAAGAGGGCTGCAAATTGGTATGTTTGATGATTGGAGGGTGGATGATCAACATGCCAATTTGCAGCCCTCTAGCCCCAGTAGTTTTTAAAATCTGAGGGCGGACAGGAAAAGTGTGGACGGACAGACAAATAGCTATCAAAATAGTTTTCTTTTGCAGAAAACTGAAATAAATAGTTTAAAGATTCAATTTCGTTCTGTTTATAAGACTAAAGTTTCCCTTACATTATCATAACTATTCTCTGATGTTCCAGTGATATTTCTTTCAAACCTCTTGTTAATCTTTCTAATTCCACTGACAAATCATTCTAGTCTATTACGTTTTATCCACAGTATCTTAATTCGACAAAATATGGCCCCTAATATCAGTAAAAATCAAATGAAACTTAAACAAATGTCAGAAGACATTTTCCCATTCACTGTCAGAATTATTTTCTGATGCTATCATACTTCTTTTAAACCTCATGTGGCCGAATTGCAATTAATTGCAATTAATTATTTTCCATGCATAGTGTCCAATTGATTGCCATTAGGCTGCATTTTTCACATTTAGAAGCATATACTTAATTTATTTTAACTGACATTTTATCCGCCGTATCTTAATTTTAATAAAAAAACGACCCCTAATATCAATAAACATCAGATAAAAATACACAAAACGTCAAAGATATTCTCATTCCTTTAGCTGCAAGGCGAAATTGCGACGACGCAGGAGCGTAAGGGGTTAAGTCATAAATAAATCTCGATTTGCGCCGACCTTTTTCTCTCAAGTATTACGGCCCCGTGACGTTGATTACAGGCCGTATATTTCCCTGAGATATATATAAATATATCACACGGGTAACGGGCGTAATGGGAGAATCAATAAATGTTCCTCAGCGCGCTGCGGGTAATAAAATCCTCAGCAGACGGCAGCGTTGGTGGCTCCTGTCAGACGTAAACAAAAGTCAGCTGGGCAGAATGTTCAGGTGGAACTTTTTCTGAGTGATGTTTCCCAGGCTTTTAGTTTTCTTTAAAAGAAAACTATTGTGCTAGCTTTGTCTGTCTGTCAGCACTTTTTTTCTGTCCGCACTTTTTTCTGTCCGCACTTTTCCTGTCCGCCGTCAGATCTTAAAAATTACTGAGGCTAGAGGGCTGCAAATTGATATGTTCTTCATCCACCCTCCAATCATCAAACATACCAAATTGCAGCCCTCTAGCCTCAGTAGCTTTTATTTTATGCAAGGTTAAAGTTAGCCATAATCGTGCTTCTGGTAACGATATAGGATAGGCCACCACCGTGCCGTGGTTCAAGTTTCGTTATACCGAGACCACCGAAAGATAGATCTATTTTCAGTGGCCTTGGTTATACGCTGTAGCGGCTGTACATAAAACTCGATTGCGCCGAAGAAACTTCTGCACATATTTTACTTATTTATATTGCTTCTTCTACTTTTAATAATTCTTCTTTTTTCTGGCATTTTGAAATGACTGGTCTGGTATCACGCGTCGTTAGGGAGAAAATTACGTTCGTGGTAATTAGGTTATAGCGTGATATGTTGTAAAATATGAATACGTTAACATCTGCGGGTATATTATTCATTAACTTTTTTCGCACGTAATACCGAAAAAAATCTGAAGCAAACACCAAGGTTTCCGTACGAATTTCCATCTTCATAAAAGCTTACTGTATTCTTTATCCCGTTTAATTTTTTTTAAATTTATTTATTCATTATTGAAAATTTTGAATACATTTGCCTCTGCAAATATGTCATTCATAAACGCTTTCTCGCGTACTATACTGCCCTAAAATGGAAGATTGGAGTATCTGCAAAAATACAGAACTGAGAAAAATGGTAGATACTGCAGTTTTCCATTGCCTTACTACTGATTTTGCAGATACTGCAAATAGGACTCCCTAAATATTCGTGGAAAGCATTGAAGAATCATTCTGAAATTGCAGTAACTTGTGTATTAGTGTTTCACGAGCCCAATACGTGGCAATATCTCAATTTCGACAATTTTGCAGATACAGCATTTTTCCATTTTAGGGCATTATAGGCCTAAGAATATGTGAAAAATTTTAAACATTTTCATATATGTAATTTCAAGTCTAATGAAATTATTTGTATATTTATTTATCTACCTATTTACTTATTCATTCATTTATTCATTTATCTATTCAGTTATTCACCTGCTAAACAAAGCCTCTAAAACGCAACTTTCCAAAGAACTCCCTAGACCTATACACCAGCATTACGAAACCCCACCCACACAAATAAATCCCTTGCAAAGCAAGACGCCCCCACAAGGAAGAGACATCACTTCCAGAAGAAGAAGAAGAAGAAGAAGAAGAGAGAGAGAGGATAGTGGGCCATAACCAAATCCATCCCCCGTGAGCTGAGGCCAAAAGGTGATTACGAATCTGATTAACTGGGCCGTGGCGTTTATCCCCTGAAAAGGAAGCTTTGGGTGCAAGAATGGCTGAGGTCTCTCTCTCTCTCTCTCTCTCTCTCTCTCTCTCTCTCTCTCTCTCTTTTTTTTTTGTCCTCTGTATTTTTTTACTCTCTCTCTTCTTTTTTCTCTAAATTTTTTTACTCTCTCTCTCTCTCTCTCTCTCTCTCTCTCTCTCTCTCTCTCTCCTCTCTCTCTCTCTCTTTTCTTTTTTCTTATGTATTTTTTACTCTCTCTCTCTTCTTTTTCTCTAAATTTTTTTTCTCATCTCTTTTTTACTCTCTCTCTCTCTCTCTCTCTCTCTCTCTCTCTCTCTCTCTCTCTCTCTCTCTCTCTCTCTCTCCCCGTTTGAAAAAGGCTGCCGTGGTGATACCTCGAGCCGCAGAGGGTGGGGTGGGGGTTGGGTGCTAAGAGTAGCTGGGGAAAGGTGCGGGAGAGGAAGGGGAGGGAGGGGGGCAGGGGACAAAGTTAAGACCATCCCAAAATAGAGTTTTCAGAATAGAAAGGAGAATTGATACAGGTCTGTTTTGTTATTATGTTTGCTTGGCAAAGGCGTTGGTTTTTGCTAAGGAGGAATACAGTCTGTAATCTTGTGTAATAACTTTTTCTTTATTTTTATTCATATATTTTTATATTTTGATTGAATTTTCAGGGGTCTTTGAATTTTCTGGTTGTTATTATTATTATTATTATTATTATTATTATTATTATTATTATTATTATTATTATTATTATTATTTTTGAGATATGTAAATATTTTATATGAATCTTCATTCAGTGCATTAACTACGTTAAATGTATTTGCAAATATGTAAATATCTGTTTATATGAATCTTCATTCATGCATTATTATATATATTAAATGTATTCTGCAAATGTATATATATGTATGTATGTGTATGTATGTATATGTATATATACATATATATATATATATATATATATATATATATATATATATATATATATATATATGTGTGTGTGTGTGTGTGTGTGTGTGTGTGTGTGTCCCACACGTGCACACATACCCTTCTTATAACAATCATCAAATTCCTTATACGTGTTCATATTATTTGGCCATGCCCTTGAATAAAAAAAAAATAAGTTATTAAATTACCAATTGCACTCAAATTTACTCCTTAAAAAAAAAGATTAACTTTACAAAGAGCTGAGGAATATTTTTTTCCCCAAACGTCCAGACTTTGATAAGTACAGTTTCATGTATGAATACACTAAAAAAATTTTTGTGACGCCAGTTATATAAATTGACTGATATTGACGGTGACGTGTTGACAGTTGCGACACGAACATACATTTTCTAGTAATATGAGGGCGTTGCACACTTAAGCTTGCAATTTTCCTTTGATTCCAAAGCAATTTTGCCTGAATGGACGGCAGGTAATGTGTATTGAAGTCATCTTGCTTGCGGGGCGTGTATATACAAATCGTTCAAGAGTGTAATTCAGTTATGTACGTACATACATATTTGTGGATATTCATGCACTTTTTTATTTTTATTTTTCCGGAATATTTACTTATTCAGGAATGTTTTTACTCGTGGTAAAAATATTCCTGAATGCCCTGTCATAGGAATTTCGATAGTAGATCCTCTCTCTCTCTCTCTCTCTCTCTCTCTCTCTCTCTCTCTCTCTCTCTCTCTCTCTCTCTCTCTCTCATACGTATATATTACTATCCATACGTGTTT
>NC_089788.1:76147719-76177719 GCF_040412425.1 Macrobrachium rosenbergii | reverse complement strand
ATTCCTGGTTGCAATATCACCAATCACTGCATAATCACCTACGTAAATCGCCCTAGAGATTTATGCCTTGATTATAACCAACCCAACTGAACACAGACCATATTAACAGATGACCCCCAAAGCAAAAATGACCTGAGGTCACCCATTCATTTCCATACTGACCCTTTCTCTTTATTAGGTGCTATGGTTAAGTGGCCAACATTATGGGTAATCTATTTACACTCTTGCGTCCAGGACGCATATGGGCTATTTTCATTACCATAACTCTCTCTCTCTCTCTCTCTCTCTCTCTCTCTCTCTCTCTCTCTCTCTCTCTCTCTCTCTTCTCATTATTTTATCCAATATTCTACTCTTGTTATCCTTATTTTATCCAATATTCTACTGCTTGATATATTTTCTGTCCATTTCTATACTGTATTATTTCTCTCTCTCTCTCTCTCTCTCTCTCTCTCTCTCTCTCTCTCTCTCTCTCTCTCTCTCCCCCCTTATTTCATCCAATATTATTCTATTGCTTGGTATATTCTCTGTCCATTTCTATACCGTATTGTCTCTCTCTTCTCTCTCTCTCTCTCTCTCTCTCTCTCTCTCTCTCTCTCTCTCTCTCTCTCTCTCTCTCTCTCCCGTAAATAGGATGAGAAAGATGATATATATCTCCTAATGACTCTCTATATAGAGTGTCATTTGGGGTAATTTATCCTTCATAATCGACGCGGTGTAATGGGAGGGCGAATCAGCGTGTTAATTTTGGGCAAGGGGCGTTCTGTGGGGCATTTCAGGGTAATTTTGCAAAAAAAAAAAAAAAGGAGATTTTTACGTAGGTTGGTTTTAAAGTTCTTGATTCTTTTTGTAAAAGATACACACACACACACACACACACACACACACACACATATATATAGCAATAATCAACACAATCACCTGTGGAACAGAACTAAATTTCTGACTCACATCAGGATCGAACCCAGGTCTTTCAATTGAAAGGCAACAGGGGCTGCCCACTAGGCCACACAAGTCAATTGTATAGCCCATTGGGCGGCGCCCTTGCCTTTCAATTGAAAGACCTGGGTTAGATCCTGATGAGCTAGAAATTTATGCTTATATATATATATATATATATATATATATATATATATATATATATATATATATATAATATATATATATATATATATATATATATATATATATATATATATATATATATATATATATATATATATATATATATATATATATAAATATATAGATATTTAATAGTATGTACATCGACAAACGTACCTCTGAATTCTATAAGTGCTTAAATAAATAATTACGTTCACTATATATATCCTATCGTAACTGGAATTTTAGAACCTTAACAGGTGTCAATAACCTTTTATAGAACTACAACCACAAGAAAACCAAATCAATCAAATCAGTCACTGTTATTGAGTGAGCAATAACTTAAAAAAAAAATAGATATAAAATTTTTTTTTTTGTTGAGGTACAAAGTCGTATTTATTATAGCAATCTGGCAGGTAGAGAGAGAGAGAGAGAGAGAGAGAGAGAGAGAGAGAGAGAGAGAGAGAGAGAGAGAGAGTGTGTGGGTCATAATAGGATAAAAATAAAACTCGGTATGGATTTATGACAAAAGTAACTGCAAGGTGCGAAGGATTTTAGTACGTTTATACACTCTAGGATTCATCTCTCTCTCTCTCTCTCTCTCTCTCTCTCTCTCTCTCTCTATATATATATATATATATATATATATATATATATATATATATATATATATATATATATATATATATATATATATATAATATAAAATATATATATATATATATATATACATACATATATATATATACATCTAACTCTATCATCTATCTATCTATCTGTCTGTCTATCTATCTATCTATCTACCTACCTGTCTGTCTGTCTGTGTGTCTACCTACACACACACACACACACACATAAAAGATGAGGTCAGGTATTAGAAAAGAAAAAAAACCCATAAATTAATAAACATAAATAAATAAAAAATTATAAACAAATCTGCAAAAAGGTGAGTCGTTTTAGGGCAGTAATGCATTGCATCTTCGCCTGAATCTTTTTAGAGGTTCAAATTGCACATCTTTCCCAGAAAGACGAATTGATTTAAAAACGTAAAAGAAAATATCGTAGAGGATACGAGAAAAAACCGTGGAGGTTGCGTAGAAACCCACAGATACGAGAAATAGATTGGAATCTGTTTACTGAAAGTCGTACCGCGTGCGGACGCCTTTGAATAAGATCAAATGAAGGCTGACCTTCCTCGGCTGAATTCGTGTAAAAGGGCACCATTCTTCACTTTGATCTTCTTCTTCCCTTCTTTCTCTGTACCTTTTCCCCCTTCTTTGTTGGGTCGATGATTCTTGGCAGCTTTCCTCATCCGTTGGTTCGGTCAGACACATCATCGTCTTCTGACAATCGTCTGTCTCTCTAATCTTTTCTTAACTGCATCCGTCCACCTTCGCTTCTCTCTCTCTCTCTCTCTCTCTCTCTCTCTCTCTCTCTCTCTCTCTCACCAGGCACCGCCTCCATCTGCATCACTCTCCTCACTATTACAAATGTCTCACCCATTCTCATCACATGGCCATACCACAGTAGTCTTCTTTCCTGGGCCTTCTTTGATAGTTCTAGGTCTCTCTCTCTCTCTCTCTCTCTCTCTCTCTCTCTCTCTCTCTCTCTCTCTCTCTCAGGCACCTCCTCCATCTGCATCACTCTCCTCCCTAATACAAACGTTTCACCCATTCTCATCACATGGCCATACCACTGCAATCTTCTTTCCTGGGCCTCCTTTGATAGTTCTACGATCTCTCTCTCTCTCTCTCTCTCTCTCTTTTATTAGTACCTGTTATTTCTTCATTCTTGATCCTGTCCATTTTTAGTTCCTGATATTCCTTCACATCCATCTCAGCATCCATCTCAGCAGCTTCATTTTAATAGTAGATCTAAATATTATTTCATCTTCAGTTAAAAAAAAAAATGCGCCGAAGTTTCTTAGGCGCAATCGAGTTTCCTGTACAGCGGATAATCAAGGCCACCGAAAATAGATCTATCTTCCGGTGGTCTCGGTATAATGCTGTATGAGCCGCGGCTCATGAATTTTTAATATCGGCCTGGTGGTGGCCTGTCCTACATCGTTGCCTGATGCACGATTATGGCTAACTTTAACCTTAAATAAAATAAAAACTACTGCTGATGCTAGAGGGCTGCAATTTGGTACGTTTGATGATTGGAGGGTGGATGATCAACAAACCAGTTTACAACCCTCTAGCCTCAGTAGTTTTTAAGATCTGAGGGCGGACAGAAAAAGTGCGGACGGACAGACAAAGCCGGCGCAATAGTATTCTTTTACAGAAAACAAAAAAATTGGTTATTTTCGTATCTCTCCTTTCACTTTTGTGTGAACTATTTAGCAAAAAATTTAAAAACCTGAAAGTAGATATGGAGAGATAAAAAGCAAATATATTTGAATTTAATTTTTCATATTAGCCGTTTCCACAAACAGCCTAAAATATATCTCCCGGAGTGTGAAAATATATTGAATATTTTAATGAGCCTATCAGAGAAAACATTTGGTAATTATGAAAACTTTTTCATAATTAAACGCGCTGGAAAATCTCCATTGTTTGCACGAACCATTTGTCACACCTGAATGTATGTATATATGTATGTATGTACGTATGTATACATATATATATTTATATATTATACACATAGAGTATATATATTTATATATATACATATATAAATATATATCTATATATATACACAATATATATAATTATATATATATATGTATATATATTTATACATACATACATACATACATACATACATGCACTCAGGTGTGACAGATGATTCATACAAAAAAAAAAAAAAATTTTTCCAGCGAATCTAATTATGAAAAAGTTATCACAATTACCAAGTATTGTCACTGACTGGCTCATTAAAATATTCAATCTGTTTTCACACTCCGGGAGATATATTTTGATTTGTTTGTGGAAACGGCTAATATGAAAAAAATAAAATTAAAATATATTTGATTTTTCTCTCTCCATATCTACTGTACTTCCATGCGCACGTTTTTAAAATTTTTGCTAATGAGTACAAACAAATGAGGGAAAGATGCGAAAATAGCCCATTTTTAGTTTTCTGTAAAAGAAAACTATTGTGCCGGCTTCGTCTGTCCGTTCGCACATTTTCTATCCGCCCTCAGATCTTACAAACTACTGAGGCTAGAGGGCTGCAAATTGGTATGTTGATCATCCACCCTCCAATCATCAAACACACCAGATTGCAGCCCTCTAGCCTCAGTAGTTTTTATTTTATTTAAAGTTAAAGTTAGCCATAATCGTGCATCTGGCAACGATATAGGACAGGCCACCACCGGCCCGTGGTTACAGCATAATGCTCATACTGCGTTATACCGAGACCACCGAAAGATAGATCCATTTTCGGTGGCCTGGATTATACGCTGTACAGAAAACTCGATTGCGCCTAAGAAACTTAAGGCGTATATTTTACTTGTTTTTTTTTTTATACAAACTGAAGAGGAAATAATTTAGATCTACTAGCAAACTGAAGCTGCTCAGATGGATGCGTGGAGTAACGAAAGTGGACAGGATCAAGAACGGAGGAATAAAAGAGGAACCACTAAAGTCGTAGAATTGTCAAAAAAGGCCCAGGAAAGAAGATTGCAGTGGTATGGCCATGTGGTGAGAATGGATGGGACATTTGTAGTAAGGAGGAGAGTGACGCAGTTGGAGGAGGTGCCTGGTGAGAGAGAGAGAGAGAGAGAGAGAGAGAGAGAGAGAGAGAGAGAGAGAGAGAGAGGAAGAAGCGAAGATGGATGCAGTTTCAGATCTGAGGGACAAACAATTGTCAAAGGACGATGATGTTTGACCGAGCCAGGTGGATGAGGAAAGTTGCCAAGAATCATCGACCCAACATAGAACAGGGGAAAGGTGCAGAGAAAGAAGGGAAGAAGAAGGTCAGAATGAAGAATTATACCTCTTTACACGAATTCATCCGAAGAAGGTCAGCCGTCGTTTGATCTCATTCAAAGGCGCCCGCATTTGGTATAACTTTCTGTAAACGGGTTTCAATCTTTTTCTCGTATCTCTGTGTCCCTACAGAAGCTTCACTGTTCTTTCCTGTATTCTCTACAACATTTTCTTCACATTTTTAACTCAGTTCGTTTTCCTGAGAAAGTGCAATTTGAACCTCTAAAAAGGTTCAAACGAGGTTTCCAATGCATTACTACTCTAGAATTATTCACATTGTATTTTTCTAATTTATTTCTATTTTTACCTGGTTATTTATCAGTTTATTAGTTTATGTTTTTTACTTTACAAATAACTGATGTCTTTCTGTATTTCTTATTATCTTCTGTAACTTCTTTCAGATGAACACCATAATATTCTTTGGAAGCTTGAATTTCAAGTCAGTGGCCCCCTTTTGTGGGCTTGGTCCACATGAATAGGGATTTAACCTTCTGAATAATAATAATAATAATAATAATAATAATAATAATAATAATAATAATAGTAATGGATAACGCTCATAATCAGAATATGAATATTGTTTATTTAATATTCTCTTATTTTTTATAGATAATAGTCACATTCGAAATATTGGCACAGTTTCTTTAATAATTTTCTCTCAATTCATAAGAATGATATTCACATTTTATTTAATATATTTGTTATTTTGTATAGAAAACATCCACATTCGAAATATTCGCAAATTTCCTTAATAATTTTCTCTCAGTTCGTATGAATAATATTCACATTTTATTCAGTACCTTTCTCTTATTTTGTATAGATAATATTCCCATTCAAAATATACGCACAGCTTCATCAGTATCTTTCTCCAATAGTATGTTGCATAGCTACTATTCCCATTCGAAATATACATACAGTTTCCTCAATATTTTTCTCTCAAATGATATTTTTATAGATAAATATTCCCATTCGAAATATACACACAGCTTCCTCAATATTTTTCTCTCCAATCGTATTTTGTATAGATAATATTCCCATTCGAAATATACACACAGCTTCCACAACAGTTTTCTCCCCAGTCGGATTATGGATAGATAATATTCCCATTCGAAATATACACACAGCTTCCTCAATATTTTTCCCCCAAATCGCATTATGTATAGATAAAATATTCCCATTCGAAATATACACAAACAGTTCCGTTAATAATGTCCTCGCAGTCCTTACAATTAACGATCGCTCTCGAGAGGAAACACTCGTGGTATTTTTTGTTCTTTCTCCCCGGCTTTCCGTGAATAGTTAAAAGGAATGGAATAAGAAAAGAAAATAAAAGAAACGAATCGTTATAACTAGAGGTTGGGATAACGACCCCAGAATTGCAACACAAACTTTTGAAAGGCGGCGTTATCAGGCATCAAGGAAAACTTTGCGTTTTGAGTCAAAACGAACCTTCTTTCTCCTCCTCCTCCTCCTCCTCCTCCTCCTCCTCCTCCTCCTCCTCCTCCTCCTCCTCCTCCTCCTCCTCCTCCTCCTCCTCCTCCCTTTTCTGAAATCTCAGCCGGTCCGTTTTCAAAAGAATCGTATGAAATAGAGTTTTACTAGCAAACAATAATTATATCGAGGTATCCTGGAAAAGGAGATAACAGTAACTTCCAGTTATGGAAACTGGAAGAAATTCTCTTTTATGACCTCTGGCAAAAAGAAAAAAGGTCAGGTTTTACCCCAATTAAGATTTTTAAAAATTAAAATGCCCACAAACTGTTAATAACGAGGCATTCTGTAAGAGCAGATGGTAGTGGATTCAGAATTGAACAAGTAAAAGACACTCCGGAGTTTCTTCGGCGTAATCGAGTTTTCCGTACAGCCGCTACAGCGTGTAAATCAAGGCCATCGAAAACAGATCTATCTTCCGGTGGTCTCGGTGTAATGCTGTATGAGCCGCGGCCCATGAAACTTTCACCACGGTGGTGGCCTGTCCTATATCGTTGCCAGACGCACGGTTATGGCTAACTTTAACCTTAAATAAAATAAAAACTGATAAGGCTAGGGGGCTGCAATTTGGTATGTTTGATGATTGGGGGGCGGATGATTAACATACCGATTTGCAGCCCTCTAGCCTCAGTAGTTTTGAGATCTGAGGGCGGACAGAAAAAATTGCGGACAGAAAAAGTGCGGACAGAATAAACTGAGGCTAACATTAAAAAAAATCATAGGATATTACTCTAATTTTGATTAAAATAATTAAAATATCCATAAATTAAATATTAAACCGAGGCGTTCTTTGAAACGAGATTAAAAAGTAAAATGAAAAAATTTAAATTTTTATTAATTATTTATAAATAGTTAAATAAATTAATTAATAAATAAATAATTATAAATAAATAATAATAAAAAAACTGGAAATTCTCTTTTGTGTGATCCCTAGCTCAAAGTCAAAAAAATAAATCGTAATTTGTTTCTCTAATTAAGATTTTACAAAAATTAAAACACCCACAAAAGAAATGATTATACCCAGGCATTCTGTTAAAGCAGGTGACAGGAAACTCTGATAATTAAAAATCTGGAAGAAATCCTCTTTCGTATGACCTCAGGACAAAAGAAGAAGAATATCGTAAGTAGTTTCTCTAATTGGAATTTTTAAGAAAGCAAAATACCCGCAAAATAAAAGTGAATGTTCGTACAGAGTCATTCTATGAAACGAGATGGCAGTAAACTCTGATAGTTAAAAAATTATAAGAAATTCTCTTTTGTTTGACCCCTCTCTCTCAGAATAAAAAGAAAGTCTGAGGTTATTATTCTCATTAAGATTGAACAAAAAAATTTAAACCCCACAAAATAGATATCGAACTGTAATAATTAAAAATATGAAAAAAAATCTCTTTTGTGTGTCCTCTAGCTCAAAGTAAAAAAGAAAATCTGAGGTTATTATTCTCATTAAGATTAAAAAAAATGAAAATACCCACAAAATAGATATGAACACAAAGACAATATACATAAAAGGAGATAGCAGTGAACTCCGATAATTAAAAAAAAATATAAGGAATCCTCATTTGTGTGACCTCTGGCTCAAGGTACAAAAAAAAAATCGTAGGTGATTACACTAATTACAATTTAGAAAAAAAATATGAGAAATCATCTCAAGCCCCTTGTTAAAATCGTCCCTACCAACCCCGTGGGGACCCCCCCCCTGGGGCGAGGGGAGGGGGAGGAAAGGGGGTTATACAAAAAGTGGATATTTTAAAGTTGCCCCAAGCCTGCTTCCACACAAGATTCTATAATTCCCAGGGAAAAGAGATTCTGGGTCGGCAGGTTTAAGAAAAGCATAATTACAGTTCGGGATATGCTTTCTTCTTCTTCTTCTTCTTCTTCTTCTTCTTCTCCTCGAACTTGTTGGGATGCGGGGTGGGGGGGAGGGGAGAGTCAAATAAAAAAAAGAAAAAAAAGGTTTCGAGGACCTCCTGGTTTACAAGCATCGCTGGAGAAGAGGGCTTGCGATGAAAAGGAACCCCCCTTCATTTGCGATGTTTGGTCGGAGGGGGTAGGAGCGATGCGAAGGATGCAGAATCCTTCGCCTGTGTTGTACAGGCGAAGGATTCTGCTAGGGTCCTTCAGAGTAGGAGAGTGGTGTTCGATTAATGTATTATGTGTAGATTATATATGCGTATATTAATGTGGTTTTTGCGGGTGATATTCAACAGGTATATGCAGTCAGTGCGGGTATATCTTAAATGGATACATTAACCTTTTGAAAGTCGCGGTTTTTTCTCCCCTTTTCTTGGTGTGGTAACAATTAAAGAACTTGCTTTTTGTGGTGGCAGTTTATATATATATATATATATATATATATATATATATATATATATATATATATATATATGTATATATATGTATGTATGTATATATATATCTCTCTCTCTCTCTCTCTCTCTCTCTCTCTCTCTCTCTCTCTCTCTCTCTCTCTCTCTCTCTCTCTCTCACTACTTCAAGGCCATTCTTCTAATGCAGTCAGTTGTAGATTTTATTAAAACAATTAAAGCAATACATGTTTTGAAGCTTCTCAACGAAGACAGCACCAACTTATCCCCCTATAAAGACAAGGAATGTTAAATTGATCTAATTTTATCTAATTTCATATAAACCTACAGACCTTAGCGCCAATTCTAATTTTTATTGGTGAATTAGATTTTTTTACACCATCAAGTTCCACAAGATTCGCAAAAAAGTGAGTTTTGGCACAACCTCTGTTTATTTATCGTAGAGTTCAATATTGTCAAGTCCTTCAATTTGTGTCTCTGTCGTTGTATCTATAGAAAGTTTCTAGAGATCTGGATCTAGGTGACCTTGGTGTTCTAGACGAGCTCGGTGTGATAGATTAGCAGTTCGATACTTGATACATTAATTTATCTGTATCATTCCTCATCTGTATTTTTTTTCTGTCGTGGAGTGATTTTTCCTTAATCTCAGTGTCGACTTAGGCTGGGTAGACTCACAAACGTACACAAACACACACATACATACATATATAATTATATGTATATATATGTATATATATATATATATTGATATAAATATATATATATATATATATATATATATATATACACATATATATATATATATATATATATATATATATATATATATATATATAAATAAATAAATATATATATACAAACAATCGAGTTTTCTGTACAGTCGCTACAGCGTATAATCAAGGCCACCGAAAATAGATCTATCTTTCGGTGGTCTCGGTACAACGCTGTATGAGCCGCGACCCATGAAACTTTAACCACGGGCCGGTGGTGGCCTATCCTATATCGTTGCCAGAAGCACGATTATGGCTAACTTTAACCTTAAATAAAATAGAAACCACTGAGGCTAG
Organism: Macrobrachium rosenbergii; assembly: GCF_040412425.1. Taxonomy (NCBI): domain Eukaryota; kingdom Metazoa; phylum Arthropoda; class Malacostraca; order Decapoda; family Palaemonidae; genus Macrobrachium; species Macrobrachium rosenbergii. The sequence goes on along the minus strand of NC_089788.1, from coordinate 76,167,804 downwards.
AGGGCTGCAATTTGGTATGTTTGATGTTTGGAGGGTGGATGATCAACATACCAATTTGCAGCCCTCTAGCCTCAGTAGTTTTTAAGATCTGAGGGCGGACAGAAAAAAGTGCGGACAGTAAGAATTGCGAACGGAAAAATTGCGGAGAGGAAAAATTGCGGACAGAAAAAGTGCGGACAGCATAAAGTGCGGACGGACAGACAAAGTCGGCACAATAGTGTTCTTTGACAGAAAACTGAAAAGTCACTCAATACAAAATCACAAAAAAAAAAAAAACTCAAGTGATACTTTCAAAAGTGACTATAACCTACAAGTACTTGACACCTATCAATCAACAGTTACCCTGTAATTTAAATACTGGAGTCCATTAGGGGCCACTCGCTCAGTCATACAGCGACTGTGTAATGCCGACTGTAATATATCAGTTGGAACCTCAACCTGTCCGATACCTGTATTGGTAAGCAAACAGATAAATAGTTACTGTATATCTGTGTCATAAAAGTTTGGTATGTAAAAGTTTTGTTTATATATAATATATATATTGTTTATATATATATATATATATATATATATATATATATATATATATATATATATATATATATATATATATATATATATATATATATATATATATATATATATATATATATATATATACTAAGAAAATAAAGAGAAATGCCTAAATTAAGAACATATACAATAATCCCAACGCAAAGAAAAGTATATCTGAAATGCATAAAAGAACTTGAAAATTATAAATATACAAAAAAAATCCCAACGCAGAGTAAAGGATATCTGAAATGTATAAAAAGAACTTGAAAATAATAAAAAATATAAAAAATAATCCACTCGCAAAGAAAAGGATATCCGAAATGCATAAAAAAAACTTGAAAATAATAAAAAATATAAAAAATAACCCACTCGCAAAGAAAAGGATATCAGAAACGCATAAAAAAAATCTAAAAATATATAAATAAAATGTAATAAAATCCCTTTTACCACGTCCCAAAGGCCCACATCATCTAGGGCAAAGGAATTTCTGCTTAGCGCGCTAGATCAATAGATCGACTTTCTTTTCAGCCCGGGATTAATAACTGCCTCGGGCGTATCACCCTCTCTCTCTCTCTCTCTCTCTCTCTCTCTCTCTCTCTCTCTCTCTCTCTCTCTCTCTCTTCCGGAGTAGGGTGGGGAGGGAGGGAGGGAGGGGGAAGAGGGTGGCCAGGGAAATATGTAAAAGAAAATTGGGAACAAGAATAACCAGAGAGGGCTGGCGAGATCGAGTCGGGATGAGAGAGAGAGAGAGAGAGAGAGAGAGAGAGAGAGAGAGAGAGAGAGAGAGAGAGAGAAGGAATAAAAGGGAGACTGAAAGAGAGAAGAAAGAGATGGAACAGAGAGAGAAGAGAATAAAGAGGGCAAGAGAGAGAGAGAGAGAGAGAGAATAAAAGAGCTGAGAGAGAGAGAGAGAGAGAGAGAGAGAGAGAGAGAGAGAGAAGGAATAAAAGGGATACTGAAAGAGGGAGATAGATAGATAGAGAGAAAGAGAATAAAAGGGGAAACAGAGAGAGAGAGAGAGAGAGAGAGAGAGAGAGAGACAGAGAGAACGGCGTGTGAGAGAGAGAAAGCAAGAAATGGAAAGTTGAAGCGCTGATTTTGAATGCAAATATAAGGAAAAAGTTCGAAGCAGTTGAGATGAACTATTCGAACTGTTTGCTCAGTACATACTGCGAAGGAAGAATTGAAAGAGAGAGAATTGTGGAGATACGTGGAAGAAAAGGCAAAAAAAAAAAAAAAAGGAAAAATTAAAGTAGGTGAAAAGGACGGATCAGAACATTTTGAGATGGTTTGATAATGTGGGGAGAATGGATGAATTTTGTTTGGTGAAGTATGTTTATAATTAAGAAGTGTTGGGGGTTAAGGAGAGGAAGACGAAGATTAGCATAGGTAAAAATGATGACTCGTAATATTCTGAGATGGTTTGGTGATGTGGAAAGAATGGATGATTATTGGTTGGTTAAGATTTTTTATAATCTAGAAGTGTTTGGGAAAGGATAGAAAGGCTTTGAAAGGGTTGGACAGGTGGTGTAAAAGAGCTATTAGAAAGGAATTAGCCTTAATGTCATATATATATATATATATATATATATATATATATATATATATATATATATATATATATATATATATTATATATACATAAGTTATCAGTAAAGTACTGATTTGAACACAATTCACACAAAAATGGACCCTTAGCAGGATTTGAACCTATGTCATTTTTGAGTCTGAATCAGAATAACACTTACTTCCTATACACACACTCACATACATAGTTCGTCTATTTCATAAATGATCAAATTAATAAGTCCATAACTATTAGAAAATATACATTTTCCTTCATTCTCAAATCCTCTTTCTTTAAACCACCAGTACAGTTCAGAGCATACTTACAAGACACAGATTATTACCTTCTACCAACAGTATATACTCCTACCTCCCCCCTCCCCCCTTCCATGACTTCAAAGACATCCCCAGCCAATCAATCAGGCGGAGTGGCAAATCAGCTAATCAGTCATTCGAGCTGATAGCGATCTCGCTTTTGTGAAGGGAGACTGAATGACGCCACTCCAGTGTTATCAGAGGCACAGAAAACTCTGGGAGTTTATCAGCAACGCGAATCAGGTCGAGACGGGAGGTGTACTGCTTCTCTTGAGGAGGGAAAGTGGTTTCTGTTTTGAGTGTTTTTTTTTTCTGAGTTTTTTGTCAGTCAAAAACTGGGTTCTGTGATTATATTGGGTGTTTTTTTCTATGATCTTAAAAACTACTGAGGCTAGAGTTTTTCTATGATCTTAAAATCTACTGAGGTTAGAGTTTTCTGATCTTAAAAACTACTGAGGCTAGAGTTTTTGTATGATCTTAAAAACTACTGAGGCTAGAGTTTTTCTGATCTTAAAAACTACTGAGGCTAGAGTTTTTGTATGATCTTAAAAACTACTGAGGCTAGAGTTTTTCTGATCTTAAAAACTACTGAGGCTAGAGTTTTTCTGATCTTAAAAGCTACTGAGGTTAGAGTTTTTGATCTTAAAAACTACTGAGGCTAGAGTTTTTCTGATCTGAAAACTACTGAGGCTAGAGTTTTTTGTATGATCTTAAAAACTACTGAGGCTAGAGTTTTTCTGATCTTAAAAACTACTGAGGCTAGAGTTTTTCTGATCTTAAAAACTACTGAGGCTAGAGTTTTTCTTATCTTAAAAAGTACTGAGGCCAGAGTTTTTCTATGATCTTAAAAACTACTGAGGCTAGAGTTTTTCTGATCTTAAAAACTACTGAGTCTAGAGTTTTTCTGATCTTAAAAACTACTGAGGCTAGAGTTTTTCTGATCTTAAAAACTACTGAGGCTAGAGTTTTTCTGATCTTAAAAACTACTGAGGCTAGAGTTTTTCTGATCTTAAAAACTACTGGGGCTAGAGTTTTTGTATGATCTTAAAAAACTACTGAGGCCAGAGTTTTTCTGATCTTAAAAACTACTGAGGCTAGAGTTTTTTATGATCTTAAAAACTACTGAGGCTAGGGTTTTTCTGATCTTAAAAACTACTGAGGAGTTTTTCTGATCTTAAAAACTACTGAGGCTAGAGTTTTTCTGATCTGAAAAACTACTGAGGCTAGAGTTTTTTCTGATCTTAAAATCTACTGAGGCTAGAGTTTTTCTGATCTTAAAAACTACTGAGGCTAGAGTTTTTCTGATCTTAAAAACTACTGAGGCTAGAGTTTTTCTGATCTTAAAAACTACTGAGGCTAGAGTTTTTCTGATCTTAAAAACTACTGAGGCTAGAGTTTTTCTGATCTTAAAATCTACTGAGGCTAGAGTTTTTCTGTGATCTTTAAATCTACTGAGGCTAGAGTTTTTCTATGATCTTAAAAACTACTGAGGCTAGAGTTTTTCTATGATCTTAAAAACTACTGAGGCTAGAGGGCTGCAAATTGGTATGTTGACCATCCAGCCCTCTAGCCTCAGTAGTTTTTATCTGTTTTAAGGTTAAAAGTTAGCCATAATCGTGCTTCTGGCAGTGATATAGGATAGGCCACCACCGGGTCGCGGTTAAAGTTTCATGGACTGCGGCTCATACGGCATTATACCGAGACCACCGAAAGGTAGATCTATTTTCGGTGGCCTTGATTATACGCTGTAGCGGCTGTACAGAAAACTCGATTGCGCCGAAGAAACTTCGACGCATTTATTACTGGTTTTCTTATATACCGAGGGACCAATTCTACTCAATAACTTTTTCCAAAAACTAAAAGAACTGGAAAACTTATAGAGTTCAATAAATCACATATTACTTACATGAACTGTGTAAAGCTATAAACTTTAACTGACCAACAAAATGGGTCTGTAATGGTCTGAATGAGGACAAAAAATGTCTTCAAAATAAACAGTAAAGGTGACGTGACCTCTTTCTGATACTCTGGATGCGTGTTCGACTCGTGATGCTACGTACATCAGAATCACCTCATATTCTTATATATTTGGATCTGAGGCTTTGCAGTGAGAAGCATTACTAAAAAGTGTGAAGAATTCGAGAAATTATTATTATTATTATTATTATTATTATTATTATTATTATTATTATTATTATTATTCAGAAGATGAACCCTCTTCATATCGAACCCACCAAAGGGGGCCACTGACTTGAAATTCAAGCTTCCAAAGAATATGATGGTGTTCATTAGGAAGAAGCAAGAGGAAGTAAAGGGAAATACAGAAAGAGGGGATTGTGGTTATTACAATTACAATTCTAATGAAGACAATAACGACATAAGTAAGAAAAGTATTCAGTAAACTAGAAACTCTCTGATGTAATAAAAGTTATACAAAACATCCCACAGCCTCAGAGTCATGCGACGAATTCAAGAAGTTAAATTAGCATCGTGGGTATTAAAATTACAATGCTAATGAACGACAATGAATGGAATAGGTAAGAAAAATGTTTCAGTAAATTAGAAACTCCTTGATGTAATAGAAGAAGTTATACAAAACATCAGAATTTCCTCATATTCTTGCACTTGGATCTAAGGCTTTGCAGTGACGAGGTTGTCCAGAAAAGTGCGAAGAATTTGGGAGGTTAAGAAGAAGGCTTTGTGGCTATTACAATTATAATAATTTTAATGAAGGGAATAGTGAAATAAGTATAAAAGTATTCAGTAAACTAGAAACTCTTTGATGTAATAAAGTCAAACAAAACATCCCACCGCCTCCAAGTCATACATTTGCTCTTTAAAAAGAAATTTTCAAGTTAAAAAAAAAACTTCAAAAAAAGGAAAAACTGTAATTCCATTCCTGACTTGACGGGAGGATTGTGGGAGCGTTTTGCGCCGCCGAGAACTGTGGGAAAATGAGTGAGGGAAGGAAAATGGGTGAGTGGGGAAAATTGCCTCATTTGTGGAGAGAAAGTTACGAAGAAAAGACCCGTGGAAGTCATTCAAAAACCGAGCATTAATCACGGCCTCCAGAATGGCTCCCCCCCGGGTGTGCCGGGTTCTAAGTGACAGGATGTCTCTTTTTAACTCTGGAACACTGTTCGTGATTCATTATATATATATATATATATATATATATATATATATATATATATATATATATATATATATATATGACTATTAAATGAATGTAACACTGGATAATTGATATATTTGTGATTTATATATATTATATGACTGACCATTAAATGAATGTGTAACACTGAGATAATTAAAGCTTTTTTAGTCCATTTGTGATTTATTATTATTATTATTATTATTATTATTATTATTATTATTATTATTATTATTATTATTATTATTATTTAACAATGAAACGCCTCTCGTAATTCTTATATATGACTGACCATTAAATGAATGTGTAACACTTGAGATAAATTATTATTATTATTATTATTATTATTATTATTATTATTATTATTATTATTATTTTATTATTATTATTATCACAGTTCAGTTCAGTTATGATGGCTGAACCATCAAAATAATCCTTTGTACCTCGAAGCGTTATTGTATAATCCCGAAATAATTTTAGACAAGTGAATAATAATCGTGAGTTAATACTCGCGTAACAAAATAACTTTGCAAAGTCGTGATACGGTTTAATTTTGAATGTATGCTGAATATTCTGAGTCTTATTTTGATTTATTTACGCTTTTCTTTTTTGTTTTAATTATTTTTAATTTGAATTGAAGGTGATAGTCAGAAAAATAGTATATTTCCTTGGAATATCATCTATTTTCCAGTGACTTCTAGTTTCTAAATTTATGTTAATTTACCTTATGTGGTGAATTTTTATTTATCTACACTTTCTTTCCTTTTTTGTTCTTTTGTATTTAAATTATAGACAGTAATAAGATAAATATTATAACTTCGTTGCAAAACCACCAATTCTTTAATGACTTCCTTTTCCTCAATTTTATTACTTCACCTCCAATTCCTCTTTCTCCCAAAATCGAGATTGTCAGTCAGTAGAGCAACAAAGGCGATCGATTCGCCAATATTTCTTCCTGTCCTTTTTTACCGAGAGAGCAACGTGAAAATGATCGAATCTTCACCAATTCGACAGGGATTTACTCGATCCAAGTGTGAGCGTTCCTTCGGAGAAAAGAAATGAGAATTCGCCACAATTCTCAGACGTTTCGAGGCGAGCTGAGGAAACCCGGAATTTGATACAAGAATTTTGCGCGTAACTTTTATTATTATTATTATTATTATTATAATTATTATTATTATTATTATTATTATTATTATTATTATTATTATTATTATGGAGGAAGTCTACAGGGCTATTGGCTTGCAATTCAGTCTTCCAAAGATTATTATTATTATTATTATTATTATTATTATTATTATTATTATTATTATTATTATTATTATGGAGCAAGTCTACAGGGGCTATTGACTTGCAATTCAGGCTTTCAAAGATTATTATTATTATTATTATTATTATTATTATTATTATTATTATTATTATTATTATTATTATTATTATTATGGGCCAAGTCTACTGGGGTCATTGACCTGAAATTCATGCTTCCAGTAGTCATTATTATTATTATTATTATTATTATTATTATTATTATTATTATTATTATTATTATTATTATTATTATTATTATTAACCCTATCCATATGGAACAAGCCTACAGGGGCCACTGACTTGAAATTCAAGCTTAAAGATTATTATTATTATTATTATTATTATTATTATTATTATTATTATTATTATTATTATTATTATTGAGAAGATGAACCCTGTCATATGGAACAAGCCCACCAAAGGGGCCACTGACTTGAAATTCAAGCTTCCAAAGAATATCATGGTGTTCATTTGAAAGAAGTAACAGAAGGTAATGGGAAATACAGAAAGCAGAGATCAGTTATTGAAAAAAAATAAATTGAAAAATCAATAAATAAATAGATGAAAATGTAACTAAATCATTAAAATACAAGGAGAATTGTTTTAGGGTAGTAATGCACTGGATCTTCGCTTGAACTTCGGAAGCTCCAATTGCACGACTTCCTCAGCGGGGAGGCTGTCCCACAATCCAGCCTTGTGAGGAATAAAGGACCTCTGGAACTTTGGGGAAGTTCGACACCGAGGCTAAAACATTTACTGCATATTGGTGCTGTTGGTCGGCGAATCTGGTCTCTCTCTCTCTCTCTCTCTCTCTCTCTCTCTCTCTCTCTCTCTCTCTCTCTCTCTCTCTCTCTCTCTCGGCACCAATAGGGGATCAGGGATCGAATTTGAATGTGAAAGATCTTTGTTGAAATACAACTTTCATTCATAGGCTTTTTCGAAACTCTCCAACCTGCTTGATTACAAGTTCTCCAGATGTTATGATGTTATGATCACGGTGTTATACTCTCTCTCTCTCTCTCTCTCTCTCTCTCTCTCTCTCTCTCAAGAAACGCCTGCACATGACATGATTACGAGTTCACCAGCTCTTATCATCAAGGGATTACATCATAATCTCTCTCTCTCTCTCTCTCTCTCTCTCTCTCTCTCTCTCTCTCTCTCTCTCTCTCTCTCAAGAAACTCCTGCACAGCTAGTGATTACGAGTTCACCACCTGTTATCATCAAGGGATTACATCATAATCTCTCTCTCTCTCTCTCTCTCTCTCTCTCTCTCTCTCTCTCTCTCTCTCCCCTTCGCTTCTGATTTTAGGAGCCGAGAACTTATACTAATACACGTCTCGATCGCCGGGCATTAAGGAAAAAACTTCGCCTTACCCTAATGCGGATTACGAAATTTCTGGGGAAAGTTTTTTTTTTTAATAATCCCGCGATGCTCTTTCCCGTTAGGGATTACGTGTACTCTCGGGTGCCTGCCAGGCGTGAGCTCCTTGGAGCGTGATTATACCAGAGGAGGGAAGTGGTTCCTGATGAGAATCTTTTCGTTTAATCTTTTTATATGAGCTGCAGGGAGAAGGAGTAAGTTTGATATGGTTGGTTAACATTGTGGGGTAGACGAGTCACTTCGTAGCCTTATTGTTTTTAATGGAAATACTACCCGACCAATTCGAGGTGTACTGTAGGCATTGGTAAGGTTCTTTGCAAGCGTCCCTTTCTTAGACCCCTAGTTCCCGCAGCCGTTTTTTTATTCCTTTTACTGTACCTCCATTCATATTATCTTCCATCATGCTATCCACCCTCTCCTAAACAATTCTTGCATAGTGCAACTGCTTTGAGATATTCCTCCTGTTACACCTTTCAGACCTACCTACCCTCATTTTCCTTTCAAGCGTTGAATGACCTCATACATCCCAGTGCCTGGCCCCTGGCCTAAATTCTGTACACCATTCCGTTCCATCTGGAATTCGAGGAAAACGCCATTACCGATCCATCTCCCGTAATAACGATGATATAGCACATTGTGCTGACGATAACAAAATTTAATCTCTTTCCTTCGCGACCAGAAGGGATTTGTAGTTCGGAAATAGTCTTTGTACGGCCTTCCTGTCAACGGCTTTTACGGATAACGAAGACTGATAGCCTCGCCGGGCATCGTTTCAGCTTATGTCAAAGGCGTTTAGCAAACGCCCGGAAAAATGCCTTAGAGAATTTGTAGAGAATTGGGGCCTGGAAAGCGCCGAGGGGAAGAAAGGAATTAGCGTCTAATGAAGGTGGGGAGGGGGATTGTTGCTTGTGTTCTCTCTCTCTCTCTCTCTCTCTCTCTCTCTCTCAGTATGAGCTACCTAAGTATAAGAACGCACGCTGGCATAGGAACGGGTTAAATATTCTCTCTCTCTCTCTCTCCGAGCTACCTAAGAATAAGAGCACGTGCTGGCATAAGGCCAAATTGAAACTATAACACAACAAAATCTCTCTCTCTCTCTCTCTCTCTCTCTCTCTCTCTCTCTCTCTCTCTCTCTTTACGAGCTACCTAAGAGTAATAACACGTGTTTGCATAAGGTCAACTTGAACAAAAACAAATATTTTCTCTCTCTCTCTCTCTCTCTCTCTCTCTCTCTCTCTCTCTCTCTCTCTCTCTCTCTTTTACTAGCTACCTAAGAATAAGAGCACGTGCTGGCATAAGGCCAAATTGAACTATAACGAAGAGGGTAAGGAGACATTCCTCAAACTCTCATATTTTGTGCCGCAAATCATCCATTAACATCGAATAACTTACACACAAAGTGAAATATGTGGATACGGGTTCCTACCCTGACCAGGAATCGAACCTATGACCTATAATAATGTAGTTACAATCAGTGTTGAAAAAGAATTTGGGGTGATTACACTAAAGGGAAAGACACGTAAGTTGACAAATAAAACGTATAAATAAGTACCAGTTAGAGAGAGAGAGAGAGAGAGAGAGAGAGAGAGAGAGAGAGAGAGAGAGAGAGAGAGAGAGAGAGAGAGAGACAGAAAAAGGGAGAGAGAGAGAGAGAGCCAGAAAAGAGGAGAGAGAGAGAGAGAGAGTCAGAAAAGAGAGGGAGAGAGAGAGAGAGTCAGAAAAAGGGGAGAGAGAGGGAGAGAGAGAGAGAGAGAGAGAGAGCGAGAGTCAGAAAAAGAGAGAGAGAGAGACAGAAAAAGGGAGAGAGAGAGAGTCAGAAAAGAGAGAGAGAGAGAGAGAAAGAGACAGAAAAAGGGAGAGAGAGAGAGTCAGAAAAGAGAGAGAGAGAGAGGGAAAGAGAAACAGAAAAAGGAGAGAGAGAGAGAGAGAGAGAGAGAGAGAGAGAGAGAGAGAGAGAGAGAGAAAGAAAATGTTGTTTGATGCAATTAGCGAGCAGATAAAAAAAACTTCGCCGGGTATTGAGAATTTTTTCCGTCCTCGTTACGAGGTGGAATCCTGTTTTACAGCCCAACAGCAATGCAGATACGACAATGGACGACCCGCGGAGCGGTGATCGATAGTATAACAACTTCCCCTTATTTACACTTGTTATCTCTCTCTCTCTCTCTCTCTCTCTCTCTCTCTCTCTCTCTCTCTCTCAGTATGTGCTACCTAAGTGTAAGGGCGCACGGTGGCATAGGGCCAGCTTAAATATTCTCTCTCTCTCTCTCTCTCTCTCTCTCTCTCTCTCTCTCTCCATGAATAAGAGCACGTGCTGGCATATGGCCAAATTGAACTGTAACAGCAACAAAATCTCTCTCTCTCTCTCTCTCTCTCTCTCTACTAGCCTCCCAAGAATAAGAGCGCGTGCTGGCATAAGGCCAAATTGAACTGTAACAGCAACAAAATTCTCTCTCTCTCTCTCTCTCTCTCTCTCTCTCTCTCTCTCTCTCTCTCTCTCTCTACGAGCTACCAAGAGTGGCTCTCTCTCTAGCGTCTCTGGCTCTCTCTCTCTCTCTCTCTCTCTCTCTCTCTCTCTCTCTCTCTCTCTCTCTTTACGAGCTACCTATGAGCAATAGTACGCATTCGCATAAGGTCAACTTTAAGTAAAACGCATACATTCATTCTCTCTCTCTCTCTCTCTCTCTCTCTCTCTCTCTCTCTCTCTCTCTCTCTCTCTCTCTCTCTCTCTCTCTCTCTCTCGTCTTTATTGACGTCTGAAGATAGGAATCGTTTCGTGGGCTCAGGTAGATGAAGGTGGAGGCTGGCTGAAACGTCTCTGTTTCAGCTTCGCCGTTTCATTTGTTTCTTTTGGTCGTCTGAGATGGTTTTCTGGTTCTGAAACTTTTTTTTCAGTTTCACTGTTTCATTTGTTACTTTTGGTCGTCTGAGATAGTTTTCTGGTTCTGAAACTTTTTTTTTCGGATGAAGGTGGAAGCTGCCGAAACGTTTCTGCTTTAGTTTCACTTTCATTTGTTTCTTTTGGTCGTCTGAAAAGGTCTTCTGGTTCTGAAACTTTTTTTTCAGTTTCACTGTTTCATTTGTGTCTTTTGGTCGTCTTAGAGTTTTCTGATTCTGAAACTTTTTTCAGATGAAGGTGGAGACTGCTGAAACATTTCTGCTTCAGTTTAACTTTCATTTGTTTCTTTTGGTCGTCTGAGACGGTTTTCTGCTTTTGAAACAATTTTTTTTTCACTTCGTAAATCAAATTTTATTTTCGTATTCCTAAAGCAATAAATCTTATGGCTACAGTGATCCATATCAGCAGAATTAATCATTCACCCGAATAGTTCTGCTCAATTCCAGTTGATATTTTTGCATTGTAACCCTAGTCTATTAAACTCATAATTAATTATCATAACAATATGCATTGCACGTATTTGGCCAATGGTATATTTATCAGCCAGATAATTAATGTAATACTATATATTGCATTTCAGTGGCTAAATAGATATGTATCTATTTATGTAGATTCGTCGTCACAGATATTGCATATTAATCTCTGTTGCATGACAGCTCTGTTTTGGTGTAGGGTTACAACACGGTAATAATAATAATAATAATAATAATAATAATAATAATAATAATAATAATAATAATAATTTGTGTAATATATAATTGCATCACAAAATTGTATATTAATCTGTAATGATGACGATATTGTGATGTAGGTTATTGTTTTATATAATAATAACTCGCATTATTCGTGTAAATAATAATAATATATTATTGTTTTATATAACTCGCATTATTTTCTAATAATCAATTACTGTTTTTACAAAAACAATAACAAAATGGACTACCATTATTATTATTATTATTATTATTATTATTATTATTATTATTATTATTATTATTATTATTATTATTATTATTATATTTCTTGAGGGACCTCCTTAACCGCTTAAATGTTTTTATTTGTAGTCTTCTCAACACTCATCAGTTTGTAGCTAATTCTCTCTCTCTCTCTCTCTCTCTCTCTCTCTCTCTCTCTCTCTCTTTTACTCATTTATTTATTTCAAGGCATTTTCCCATAATTGTTATATTCAGAAAAATTAATCTAAACCTCTCTCTCTCTCTCTCTCTCTCTCTCTCTCTCTCTCTCTCTCTCTCTCTCTATTTAATTATTCATTTATTTATTTCAAGGCATTCTCCCATTATTATCTTCAGAAAAAAATAATCCAAACCTATTCCCACTTCTGGGAGATTCTCTCTCTCTCTCTCTCTCTCTCTCTCTCTCTCTCTATTCATTTATTTATTTTAAGGCAATTTCCCAAATTTATTATCTTCAGAAAAAAGTAATCTAAACCTTTTTCCACCTCTCTCTCTCTCTCTCTCTCTCTCTCTCTCTCTCTCTCTCTCTCTCTCTCTCTCTCTCTCTCTCTCTCTTTATTCATTTATATATTTATTTTAAGGCCATTTCCCAAATTTATCTTGGGGAAAAATTGCCTAAACCATTTCCACCTATGGGTGATTCTCTCTCTCTCTCTCTCTCTCTCTCTCTCTCTCTCTCTCTCTCTCTCTCTCTCTCTCTCTCTCTCTATCTTTCATTTATTTTTTCAAGGCAATTCCCCAAATTTATTATCTTCAAAAAGAATTAATCTAAACGTATTCCCTCTCTCTCTCTCTCTCTCTCTCTCTCTCTCTCTCTCTCTCTCTCTCTCTATTTAATTATTAATTTATTTATTTCAAGGCAACTTCCCAAATTTATTATCCTGAAAAAAAAAAATTAATCTAAACCTATTCCCACCTCTGGGTAATCTTGCCGACGTGCCATCTCACTCACACCCATTGTCATATTTAATAATTTTTCCAATATATTTATTCGTGCTTTTTTATACGCAATTACGTTTCCCTGATATTTCGAAAGCATCAATTGTGGACTCAATTCGATTTTCGCCCGGGGGTAATTCCATATCTGGATCGCTGGGGAGGGTGGTAATTCAATATTTGGCGGAATAACTGCGTATTCGACAGTGGAGTGCTGCTCAGCTCCTAAACTGAATTACTTGCCTAGGGATGAAATGATAGCTGTACGCATTATTATTATTATTATTATTATTATTATTATTATTATTATTATTATTATTATTATTATTATTATTATTATTATTGTCTGTGAAATAACATAACATATTTGTTGCTATTATTATTATTATTATTATTATTATTATTGTTATTATTATTATTATATTATTATTATTATGAAGTGATATTCATACGAAATGAAATGATATATTGACATATTATTATTATTATTATTATTATTATTATTATTATTATTATTATTATTATTATTATTATTGTTGTTGTTGTTGAAATTATTTATCAACATGTTTATCATTTTATTATTATATTATTATTATTATTATTTTTATCAAGTGATATTCATATGAAATCAAATTATATATTGACATATTATTATTATTATTATTATTATTATTATTATTATTATTATTATTATTATTATTATTATTATGAAGTTGTGTTCGATTTCTAAAGTGAATTTGCCTTGTTAATGAAATGATTTATGTACATATTATTATTATTATTATTATTATTATTATTATTATTATTATTATTATTATTATTATTATTATTATTATTATTATCTTGTAAGAAAACCAAAATCACAATATTTTCGTCATGCAGCAAAGATAAGTTTCGCCCAATCATAACACGAAAACAAATTAAATAATAATAAAAAAATACTTCCTTTTGAATTCTCTCTCTCTCTCTCTCTCTCTCTCTCTCTCTCTCTCTCTCTCTCTCTCTCTCTCTCTCTCTCTCTCTCTCTTTTATGTTTTCATTTTTCGCTTTCATTTCTGCCTCATTCCAAATTACTAACTCTAGATGGTAACCATTTTTGACAATGCATTTCGAAACCCATATATATGCAGATTACACACACTCTCTCTCTCTCTCTCTCTCTCTCTCTCTCTCTCTCTCTCTCTCTCTCTCTCTCTCTCTCTCACCCGAGTGTGTTCCAATAACAAACGCCTGACTGGCGGAATTTCGCCATGGGACGGGAATTGCGGAAGTGGGAATTGGAATACAAATTTTTTTAATGGAAGGAATAAAATTTTTTTAAATTGGAAATACATTTTTTATGAAAGGAATGCAAGTATTTTTTTTTTATTATATTTCTTCTTTCGTTGGGGATAAGGAGAATGGCATGTCTTTGCCTTAAGGAATGCATGCATGATATGCAATGCAATTTTAAGGAATGAGAGAGAGAGAGAGAGAGAGAGAGAGAGAGAGAGAGAGAGAGAGAGAGAGAGAGAGAGAGAGAGAGAATATGTCTTTGCCTTAAGGAATGCATGCATGATATGCAATGCAATTTAAGGAATGAGAGAGAGAGAGAGAGAGAGAGAGAGAGAGAGAGAGAGAGAGAGAGAGAGAGAGAGAATATGTCTTTGTTTTAAGGAATGCATGCATGATATGCAATGCAATTTTGAAGAGAGAGAGAGAGAGAGAGAGAGAGAGAGAGAGAGAGAGAGAGAGAGAGAGAGAGAGAGAGAGAGAGAGAGAGAGAGAGAGAGAGAGAGAATATATGTCTTTGCCTTAAGGAATGCATGCATGATATGCAATGCAATTTAAGGAATGAGAGAGAGAGAGAGAGAGAGAGAGAGAGAGAGATATGTCTTTGTTTTAAGGAATGCATGCATGATATGCAATGCAATTTTAAGGAATGTGTGTGTGAGAGAGAGAGAGAGAGAGAGAGAGAGGGGGAGAGAAAGAATATGTCTTTGCCTGAAGGAATGCATGCATGATATGCAATGCAATTTAAGGAATGAGAGAGAGAGAGAGAATATATGTCCTTGAGAGAGAGAGACAGTAAGTATATCTTAGTTTAACCAGACCACTGAGCTGATTACCAGCTGCAATTTTAAGGGCTGGCCTGAAGGATTAGATTTATTTTAGGGGAGAGAAAGAATATGCTGAAGGAATGCTGGATACCTAATGCAATTTTAAGGCTTATTGAGGAATCCGAACTAGATTATGAGAGAAAGAATATGTCTTTGCTGAATGCAGAAGTAATATGCAATGCAATTAAAGAATGAGATTGGGGAGAGAGTCGGAGAGTATGTCTTTGCCTTAAAGAATGCATGGATGATATGCAATGCAATTTAAGAATGAGAGAGAGAGAGAGAGAGAGAGAGAGAGAGAGAGAGAGAGAGAGAGAGAGAGAGAGAATGAGAGAGAGAGAAGGAATGGATGTCCTTGCCTGAAATATGTAATGCATCTTAGTTTAAGAATGAGCTGAGAGAGAGAGAGAGAGAGAGAGAGAGAGAGAGACCAACTGAGAGAGAGAGAGAGCTTATTGAGAATCCGAGAATTATATAAATGAATTTCTGTGAGAGAAATAAATTCCTCTAATTCTTCATTGGCCGCTCGGAGAGTCATACATATGTATATATGTGATTATGGATGATATGCACATTATATATAGATATATTTTTATAGAGAGAGAGAGATATTATATATATATAGAACGGGTATAATATATATGTATACATATGTATATATATATATATATATATATATATATATATATATATATATATATATATATATATATATATCACACCCACACACACAATATCTCTCACAATTACCTTCATAACAGCTAACACCCAATCACAACAATCCACAATCCTTACTGGCATTTCCCCGACACAAAGTTCCCAAAACAAATTGTTTGACTTCGGCTTTCAACGTACCAAAGGCTATCGGATTGATAAAAAACACAAAGCCTTTTCGGAAGTCTCCTCACTGAATATTCAAGCTCCCCCCCTTCCCCACCCCACCCCCACCTTCCTATCCCTGCCCACAGACACGGCGGTTCCAGCTCGCCCACTGTACCAAATTCGAAACAAGTACAAAATGCAATCGAGTTTTCTGTTCAGCCTATAATGCCGTATGAAACTCTTAGCCCACGGCTCATGATTCACAGAGAAAGAGCCACGGTCCGGTCGTGGCCTCAACCACGGACCATGAAACTCCTAGCCGCGGCCCATGAAACTCAGTCACGGTCCGGTGGCCTCTGTTGTTGGTACCTACAGCGTTCCCAGAAGTACGAATCATGGCTGATTTTAACCTTCAATAAAATAAAAACTAATGAGGCTAGAGGGCTGCAATTTGGTAGGTTTGATGATTGGAGGGTGGATGATCAACATACCAATTTGCACCCCTCCAGCCTCAGTAGTTTTTAAGATCTGAGGCCCGGTGGTGGCCTGTGTTGCTGTTACGTATAGCGCTGCCAGAAGTACGATCATGGCTGATTTTAACCTTCAATAAAATAAAAACTACTGAGGCTAGAGGGCTGCAATTTGGTACGTTTGATGATTGGAGGGTGGATGATCAACATACCAATTTGCACCACTCCAGCCTCAGTAGTTTATAAGATCTGAGGGCGGACAGAAAAAGTCCGGACTGAAAAAGTGCGGACGGACAAACAAAGCCGGCACAATAGCTTTCTTTTACAGACAACCAAAAAGAGGGATGAATGAATCAATACGAGAAGGCTTAACAATCACGTATTGTTTGCGAATTCAATTTTTCCCCAGGCGATTGAAAGCGTTCCTTGGGCACCCAGAGAAAGAATTTCGGGGCATGTGAGAAAAGCTTAGTTTTTGGGTATCAACTTAAAAAGTGAATAAGTAAACAAATTAAATGTAAATTAGATCAAGAAAAGCATAGGGGTATAGAGTTACGCGTCAGTTTTATCACGAGAATTCATCTCGTTACGAAAGTTCAGTTTTTTTTTCAAAAGGGAGACTGGGTGGGATTTGGTGTCACTGAATTATCTGTTTATCGTTTAATCAACATGGCATGATATTATATATAATATATATATATATATATATATATATATATATATATATATATATATATATATATATATATATATATATATATATATATATATATATATTTATATATATATATATATATATTAACATATATGTACATTTATATATATATACATCTATATATATATCTCGAAGAAATATGACACAAATATAGGCTCACATATATCTATATATCATCTTATATAATTAGAGAGTTAAGGAAAAATGAAAACATCTATTAGACATCATTAATTCGAACTGGATCTTGCAATCAAGGCGAAATCAACATTTCGTCAGGAGTCGAGAAATGTATATAAATGATGTTATTAACATTGAATAAAAAGGTACATTAAGTAATTACCGTGTCAATTACGCGTTATTGTGACGTTCATAAATTTAATAACGTTTTGGATGGAGAAGCAAAATGCAACAAGGAAAAGATTTAGATGAATATATGGCGTTTTTTAATTATTTTGTGAATATTAGATTTCTTTTTTTTTTTTTTTTTTTGTTCTGAGTGGTTGGGAAATGAGGAGGTTGGTGTATTTGTGTCTGATATGGATCTCTCTCTCTCTCTCTCTCTCTCTCTCTCTCTCTCTCTCTCTCTTTATATATATATATATATATATATATATATATATATATATATATATATATATATATATATACATACATATATATATATATATATATATATATATATATATATATATATATATATATATATATATATATATATATATATATATTTATTTTTGTCCGTGTTTGTTGTGTCAGAAATTAGAAATATATTCAGGATATAAAATAATATATCAAATTATTCCACACGATTGTGATCAAATTATCAATAAATATTTTTCCCGTACAAGATCACGAATAACATTTATATACAAAAACAAAAAATTACAAGAAACAAATGATCAGAATAATTCTATACCTCAAGAATAAAAATTATTGGAACAACAGATTTGAGAAGATTCTTGCGAGACAGACAGACGAGAGGTTGTTTGGCAAAATGGAATGTCTGATGTGGTCCAAGTAGGCGCTTAGGTATGTGTTTGTGTGTGTTTGTGTGTGTGTGTGTGTGTGTGTTTGTGCGTTTATGCATGTGTGCGTTTATCCAGAACATTTGGAAGAGACCACTTAAGCTACAGTGTTAGATGATACTGACTTGACTGGTCTACTTTGATCCGGTGTTTGTGTGTGTGTTTGTGTGTGTATGTGTGTATGTGTGTTTGTGTGTGTGTTGGTTTAACTGAAACAATTGTTTTCTTGTTGCAGTTAATTTCAGTTGTATTTTAAAGGTGTTCGTATCCTGATATTGGGATTATATATATATATATATATATATATATATATATATATATATATATATATATATATATATATATATATATATATATATATATATATATATATATATATGTGTGTGTGTGTGTGTGTGTGTGTGTGTGTGTGTGTGTGTGTGTGTGTGTGTGTGTTTGTGTGTGATGAATTCTATGAACTTTCACTGAACTACACACAAGTTTCCAGTATCTACTGCTACTCATCAACTACATTGGAACATAATTTATTAACCAGATATCTTACACAAATATTCTAAATGAATTATCATAGAAAATGATCTACAGTTCAAGAAAGATTATTGTTATTTTCTTTCCTTTTAATTTTTTCTTTTTTTTTCAGTTAAGTAACAATCCTTAGACATCCATCTATCAATAAAGCCGTGATAAAAAGATTGGTAATTAAGCAAATAATATGAAATCATTAAACAAACTAAATAAAAAAAATATTTAAATACCTGTAAGAAAATCCTTTAGAACAACAAGAAAAATTACTCAAAATGAATAAAAAAAAAGTTATTTAAATACCTACAAGAATTTCATGCAAAACCTGACGGCCATACTGAACCACACAAAAAAAGATAATTACAATTCTAATAACAATAATTACGGTAGCACTCTCTCATTCCGTCTCCCTCCCTTAACCCCGATCAGGTAATTATCATTGTGTGAGTGATGAGTTTCTGTCGTAATGCGAACAGTAATTATATTGAAGTGGGCGCTTGAGTTATAATTAGGGCGAAATTTATTGGCCGCAGGCTATATACCGCGTTTTCAGACCTCCCTCTGCCATTTCACAGCTAAATTTGCAAGTATTTTTACAGGAAGAGGTTGACTTATTTGATAAGTTATTCAATCGTTCGTTTGGCCAGAGTCTTCCTGATTATTCCGTTATTGTGGTGTTAGTGTAAGGCTGTCATATGTATGCGTGTATGTATGTATGTGTGTATGTATACATGATACATGTATAAATATATATATATATATTGTGTATATATGTATGTATACACATATATATGTATATATATACATATACATACATATATTTTTTTTCGACCAAATATCAGGTACTAACACCTTCAAAATAAATATGAATCCTAACTGCTAGAAGAAAGCAATTGTGGAAGCTAAACAAACACACATACACACACAAACACACACAAACACCTGATCAAAGTTGGCTAATCAATTCAGCATCACCTACCACTTTAGCTTGAAACGCTTCTCTCAAGTGTTCTGGATGAACACACACATACACAAACGCACACATACACAGACACAAACACACAAACACATACACACAAACACACAAACACAAACACATACCTAAGAGCGCGCGTGCTAGGATCACATCAGTATTCCATCGCGGGTCGCTTAATGCCAAACAGACTTCTTTTCCAAATCTCGTCTGTCTCGCAAGAATCCTCTCAAGTCTATTGTCCTTCAATTTTTCCACTTTCTTTCTGTCATCCTGTCTCCCTGCCTGTCTGTCAGTGTGTCTGTCTGTCACTCTCTTGTTCCAGTAATATTTGTTCTTGAGGTTTAGAATTATTTTGATTTTATTTGTA
>NC_089788.1:76120219-76142719 GCF_040412425.1 Macrobrachium rosenbergii | reverse complement strand
CTGGGGAGAAAAATGTAGCTAGATTTCTTTCCCCTAAATTTCTTTGTCCATGAATTTTTTTTTTCAAGCGGACCATTTCACATAAAACCATTTTGGCCTTCATAGAGACTATCTCGCTTTGCGTGGTAGGCAGGTAGGTAAGTTTGCTTTCTCGAGGGATTTTTTTGGTGCTCGCTTTGTATTTTATTTTAGAGGTGCATTGTGAATAAATTTATATATATATATATATATATATATATATATATATATATATATATATATATATATATATATATATAATTTTTTTTCTTTTAAGCAAAAGAGGTTATGTTTCATTTTACGGTATTGACAGTTTTTCTGAGTTTAAAATTCACTGGAATTTTAGATAACTTTGTTTAGAAAGTTACAGATATAAACGCATTTATAATATAATATATAATATATATATATATATATATATATATATATATATATATATATATATATATATATATATATATATATATATATATATATATATAGAAGACAGAATTATGAAGAAATTATTGGCACAATCTTTTCATTTTAACGATCCTTTCTTTCTTCTTCTTCTTCTTCTTCTTCTTCTTCTTCTTCTTCTTCTTCTTCTTCTTCTTCTTCTTCTTCTTCTTCTTCTTCTTCTCCTCCTCTACGATTCCGTGTCTCCTCCTCCTCCCAGTTCCTCCTTTCATTTATTCTTCTTTATCATCTTCTTCTTCTTCTTCTTCTCACTGTCGTCGTATTGGAAATTTGCTGAGGATCAAACTCTGGCGTTTAATTCCGCACTTCTGCTCCGCCTAAAAAGGCTCGATTCAATTCCGCGTTGGTTTAACTGAAAAGGCGAATGATGATGAAAGAAAATGCCAAAAAAAAAAAGAAAATCAAAAGGTTTTAGCAGTTCTTTTTCTCTCTCTCACTTGAGCTGTCGTAATTCCAGTCATACTCTTGGGACACGCACACGAGTGTAAGTGTATGTGTTTGTGTTTGTGTTTGTGTGTAGATAAATGTGTTAGTAGGTGTTACCATTATTTGTTATGTTTATATTACCACGTAGAATTCTTGTGGCTTGCTGTTCTTTCCAACTTTCAAATCTCTCTCTCTCTCTCTCTCTCTCTCTCTCTCTCTCTCTCTCTCTCTCTCTCTCTCTTCTCTTGCACTGTTTCACTCACTCTTTTCACTCTCTCCCTCTCACTATTTCCCCCCCCTCTCTCTCTCTCTCTCTCTCTCTCTCTCTCTCTCTCTCTCTCTCTCTCTCTCTCTCTCTCTCTTTCTCACTGTTTCACTCTCTTTTTCCACTCCTCGTAGCAGTGGGGTTTGGGGGAGGGGAGAAAGTCATCATCTCATCACCATCAACATCATCATCATCATCATCATCATCAACTTACGTCCTCTCTCTCTCGTTTCCCCCTTCGGTCGAAACACTCGAAGTTAAGGAATGCAATAAGTTCTTAACGGGGGATTGGGGAGGGGGGAAGTCATCATCAATCACCATCAAGATGATCAAAAAATTTGCACCATCATCATTATTTCATCTGGTCATGAATCAACTTAAAATAGTTATTTGTGATTAAAAAGTATTGACGAGGCTTTTATGTCCGAGGTAAGTTGCGTGAATATACTACAGTTGTATTTAAGGAAACTGCAATAAGTTCTTAACGATTTGAAAGGCGATGCAGTAGAGAGTTATTTCCTGAAGGCTGGTTCTGAATGGGGAAAAATAGCTTTTTGTGATTAAAAAGTATTGACGAAGATGATGGGGGAAAACTAATTTATTTAAACTTGATTCAGAGCAATAATACCATTAAAGTTATTTCCCGAGAGAGTTATTTCCCGAAGGCTGGTTCTTGAATGCATGCAGCGGAAAATTTATTTGTGATTAAAAAGTATTGACAAGTCTTTATGTCCTAAGAGGGTAACGTGAACACTACAGTTGTATTTGCCTAAACTGGGATTTAGCACTAATTACGTACCATTACAGCATATTACAGTTGAAAGTTATTTCTCAAAGGCTGGTTCTTCAATGAACCCAGAGGGGAAAATAATATTTTTGTAATTAAAAAGTATTGACGAGTCTTTATGTCCTAAAAGGGTAACCTTTAACACTCTACAATTATATCTAACTAAACTGGAATTCAACACAAATTACATACCATTACAGCATATTACAGCATTCCAAAATTACAGTAGATTTAATATTATAAGCCTATTTCAGACTCAGTACTGAAACTGTAGAATGTTGCTTGCAAATCTTGTCACACTGTCAAACACACGCATAGAAGTGTAAACATTTGAATACTGAGCTGTCAAGGCATAGATGGGTTGATTTCAGTTCTGAGCAAACAGCTTGGATGTGTCGTGAATTTGTGCTACAGAGTTTGGACTCAGTTGTTGTCCCTCTCGATGGCTGAGTGTATTAAGTCAACTGTTATCCTTGTGCTCATTTTCAAAGGCAGGGGTTCGAACCCTCACCGGGGAATGTGCAATAATTGTAATTTACATAATTCCCTTTTTGGGTGTAAGTGATTCCCAAAACGTGCAGTGAATTTGATACAAATGCTCTCTCTCTCTCTCTCTCTCTCTCTCTCTCTCTCTCTCTCTCTCTCTCTCTCCGAATGTGCAATAATCATAATTTACATAATTCCCTTTTGGGTGTCAATGATTCCCAAAACGTGAAGTGAATTTGATACAAATGCTCTCTCTCTCTCTCTCTCTCTCTCTCTCTCTCTCTCTCTCTCTCTCTCTCTCTCTCTCTCTCTCTCTCTCTCAACAGAGATGAATGGAATGAAGTTTAAAAACATTATTATTAAATGGTTCATTACAAATACATTATCAGGTTGCCTGATAATGTACGAAAAAGTCAGAAAACTCTCTCTCTCTCTCTCTCTCTCTCTCTCTCTCTCTCTCTCTCTATACACACACACACATATATATATATATACATATATTGCATAATGTCTGTGTGCTTGTGTGTGTGAGAGAGAGAGAGAGAGAGAGAGAGAGAGAGAGAGAGAGAGACACAGAGAGAGAGAGAGAGAAAGTGCATCTTCATCTCCTACCCCCTTTTCCCAATACCTACACATACCTCGCCTACCCGCTCGAAGGAAATTTCCCTCCCTCAGAGGGCACTCAGACGGGAGCAATCCCGTGCCGTGCCCCAGAGAAGAAAAATGAGCTCATTAATATGCAAAGGACGAGAGGGTGCTCCAAGCCCTCCGTAATTGCTCTTGAGGTTCTCTCTCTCAGCTGAAGAATCGGCCAAATAACAACGAAAAGGGCAGCGATGATGAGAGATTAGCATAACGGAGAGACGAGGAAAGACTATTGTAACTGACCCCCGGGGCGGTGGAGGGGTGGGGGGCGCCACCGGTGGCAGTCGTTTGGGAATATTGGTGGTGGGATTGGGTTGGTATGAGCAACGTCATTTTTCGTGATGTGAGCTGGATGTGTATTAAAACGTTGCCTGAAACTTGGTGTACTTTTTGGGGTGATTTTGTGGTTCCTTGGTACCTGAAACTTGCTGTATTTTGGGAGTTTGTGGTTCGTAGGTACCTGAAGTTTACTGTATTTTGGGATTTTGTGGTTCCTGGTTACTTGAAACTTGCCGTATTTTTGGGATTTTGTGGTTCATAGGTCCTGAAACTTGTTGTATTCTTTTGCATAGATACCGGAGATTTACTGTATTTTGGGAGTTTGTTCTTTTGTAGGTACCTGAAACTTGCCGTATTTTTTGGGATTTTGTGGTTCAAATCTTGCTATATGGGGGGGCGGATTTTGTGGTTCCTGGTTGCTTGAAACTTCCGTATTTGTGGTATTTTGTGGTTCCTAGGTACCTGAAACTTGCTGTATTTTTGGGGAGTTTGTGGTTCCTGGGTGCCAGAAACTTGCTGTATTTTTTGGGAGTTTGTGGTTCTTAGTGACCTGAAACTTGCTGATTTTTGGGAGTTTGTAATTCCCAGCTACCTGAAACCTGCTGTATTTTCTGTATTTTGTGGTTCCTAGCTACCGGAAACCTACTGTATTTTGGGAGTTTCTGGTTTCTAGGACCACTATAAATAAAACTTTCCTGAAACTTTATATATTTTGGGAGTTTGTCGATCCTGTAACTACAAAAAATAATTCAAAACTAATTAGTACGGCAGTGGCTGATAAATTTAATTGTAATGTAAGCTGAAAATATATGAAAACGCTACTTGAACGTACTGTAATTTGTGGTTTTGTGGTTCCTAGGCCACTGGAAATATTTCGAGAGTAGTGATAAAATTAACTGATACACGTCATTTTGTAATGGAAGCTGAATGCATATGAAAAAGTTCCCTGAAATTTAATGTAATTTTGGGTTTTTACACATACAGGATCACTGAAAATAATTAGACTCATTATAGTAGTGGTTGGCATACGTAACTATAATCTAAGCTGAATAATTTAAACTGAACATATATTTTGGGGGTTTATAGTTTCAGGTCCACTAAAAATAGTTAGACTAATTATAGCAGTGAATGGCATACGTAACTGTAATCTAAGCCAAATGATTTAAGCTGATTATTTACAAAAACATTACCTCAACCATAAAGTGTTTTTTCAGGATTTTATAGTTTCAGGACCAATAAGAATAATTGAAGACTAATTATAGCAATGAATGACGTACGTAACTATGACCTAAGCTGATTATATACTATAACGTTACCTAGATCAAACTGTATTTTGGGATTTTGTGGTTCCTAGGGCAACAGGAAATATTTTCAAGAGTAATGAAAATCGTGATAAATACAGATCATTGTGATGTAAGGTACACATGAAAACTTTCTTTGGAATTTTGTGATTACTTGGGCCCCTAACAATACTTTCAGTCATGATAAAACATTGATTGCGTCATTGTGTTGTTAGCTGAATATATCCAAAATGTTTACCTGAAATTTAATATATTTTTAGAGTTTGTGGTTACAGGGGCCCCTAAAAGTTATTCAAGACTTATGATGAAAGTTATTCAAGACATGATAAAAGTGATAGATACAAGTCATTGTGATGCAGGATGAATATTTAAAGAAAATGTTTTTTGAAACTTATTTTATTTTGAGATTTTGTGGTTCCATGACCACTAAAAAAAACTTTTAAGATTAGAGATGCGAAGCCACTAGTACACGCCATTGTAAAATGGCTTAATATATCTGAAAAATTTACCTGGACATATTTTTTTTAATATTGTGCCAGCCGGAAAATTATTTTTGAAATATACTCAAATGTTTATGCTGTCAAAAAAAAATCAACGTTTGAATCAAATAATTTCCCAGCATATATTTACACGATAAAGAATAATCGAATCATACTTGGTAAAATAAAAATATACATTACATAATACCCAGAATAAAAAAAAGTAAAAAATGGGCCTAAGTTTCTTCGGCGCAGTCGTGCTTTCTGTACAGCGTACAATGCTGTATGAAACTCTCAGCCTCGACCCATGAAACTTTCAGCCACGGCCCTGCGGTGGCCTGTGTTGCTGGCCTATAGTGGTGCCAGACGCACGAGCATGGTTAACTCTAACATTAAATAAAACCAAAACTAATGAGGCTAGAGGGCTGCAATTTGGTATGTTTGATGATTGGAGGGTGGATGATCAACATACCAACTTGCAGCCCTGTAGCCTCAGTAGTTTCTAAGATCTGAGGGCGGACAGAAAAAATGCGAATACTTAGGATATTTTGAAGCTACAAAACTGTTCTGGACGTCAGTGCAGTTTTGAAAATTCAGAAAACATGTTTTCAGATTTCTTTCACTCAGCAAGAGGCGAAAAAATAATATGTATGTTATTCCGCGAGGAAGAATGTAAGGGCAGCATTTCTCAGTAATTTAGGGTTGAAATGGGTTGGATTTTTCATTAGTTTTTTATTTTTTATTTTTGTATTTTTCAGGACTAAAAGAAGTTCACAACACACACACACACACACACACACACACACAGAGAGAGAGAGAGAGAGAGAGAGAGAGAGAGAGAGAGAGAGAGAGAGAGAGAGAGAGAGAGAGAGAGCAAAAATTGAGACAATCACTTCCGGAGGCAGAATTAGGAATATCAATAATTCGCTTCCAATGTATTTCAGAGAGAGAGAGAGAGAGAGAGAGAGAGGCAAATATTTTGAGAGTCATTTGTATATGTAGCAATACTAATTCACTTTCCATGTATGTCAGAGAGAGAGAGAGAGAGAGAGAGAGAGAGATATTTTGATAGTCATTTGTATATGTATATATATATATATATATATTATATATATGTCATATATATATATATATATATAGATATATATATATATATATATATTATATATATATATATATATATATATATATATATATATATATATATATATATATATATATATATATATATATATATATATATAACTGTATATAGTACATACACATACATACATACACGAAATACTTCAATCTTTTTTTTACTCCATTCCCATTGATTCATTCCAGTTTCCTCTCCGATTCCCAGTCATCATAATTTACGCGAGGTTTTTCTCTGCCTACAAATTCCCGTTCGCTCTTCCTCTTGCTAATGTCTGCAGTGACCTTTGACCTACGAGTTTGCTCCATTTGCCGTATTTGATGGTAGTCCATTTTATAAACCCTGCCATATGGGCACTCCCAGCTCTCTCTCTCTCTCTCTCTCTCTCTCTCTCTTGGGAAGTGAGTTACTGATTTTCGTAATGCTACAACCGCGGCTTATTTCTCTCTCTCTCTCTCTCTCTCTCTCTCTCGGGAAGTGAGTTACTGATTTTCGTATGTTAGAACTGCGGCTTATCTCTCTCTCTCTCTCTCTCTCTCTCTCTTGGGAAGTGAGTTACTGCTTTTCGTAATGCTACAACTGCAGCTTATTTCTCTCTCTCTCTCTCTCTCTCTCTCTCTCTCTCTCTCTCTCTTTTGGGAAGTGAGTTACTGGTTTTCATAATACTACATTTGTAATGACTTTCACGTTGCTCTCTCTCTCTCTCTCTCATTAGCTTTATGAGTTAAGATATAAAAAATATATATATGGAAAATCATGCTTATCAGAACATTATCAAACGATAACTCTCTCTCTCTCTCTCTCTCTCTCTCTCTCTCTCTCTCTCTCTCTCTCTCTCTCTCTCTCTCTTCGTGTAAAGCGAATCTACCAATTTTCGTAACAGTGCCTCCGTAACTGATTTCCACATTGTTTGAATTAATAAGCTACAGTCCTGACATTTCGTAATTATTATTAATTGGTTGCAAAGCTTTTTGCTGCAATACGACCTCTGCATATGAGAGAGTTTCGCTTTTTGATTTACGGTAATTGTAGGAAAGTCTGGTATGTTTGTATGTAATGTTCTTCATGTATATTTGTCGAGCGGTAATCGCGTGTGGGTATATATGTATATTTGTATATATGATTGTGCGTATATATATACATATATATATATACATACATAATATATGTATATATACATATGAATATATATATATATATATATATATATATATATATATATATATATATATATATATATATATATATAAAACAACGTTACAAAAATAAACCAAGTTAAAACCATTAAACCACATTCCAGAAATGAAACTACATCACAAAAGTAAACCTTATCACATAAAACTAAACCACATTACAAAGAAATTAAACCAACTTTTTCAAAAACTCAACCACATTACGAAAAACTAAACCGCATTACGAAAAACTAAACCACATTAACCACATTACGACAAACTAAACCACATTACAAAGAAATGAAACCACCTTACAGAAGTAAACCACGTTACAAAATATCTAAACCAACATTACAAAGAAACTAAACCAACTTACCATGCAAATAAACCAGATTAAACCAAAAATAAACCACACAGCCAAGAAAATTAGGTTGAAACAAAAATCAGACTCTTAAAAATATGGCTGTATAGTGGAAAGATAAATTTATGGGGACTGAAGAAGAGGAACTGTAATTATTATTATTGCAAGGGTTCAGGAGGAGGAGGAGGAGGAGGAGGAGGAGGAGGAGGAGGAGGGAGGAGGAGGAGGAGGAGGAGGAGGAGGAGACGAACGTAAACAAGAGACCAGATTTGCATTACATGAAAAATATGAGGTGAATGTTTGTTGGGGTGGAAACGAATCTCGTGTTTATTTTATTTATTTGTTTGTTCTTGTATTAATTTGTTGTTTATTTGCTTCATCGTTTATTTATTTATGCATTTATTCCCTTACTTTTTTTTTTAATTGTTATTGATTTACTTATTTTTGGGCACCATTTCTCGAGACAAAAATGTGAGGTTCATGGCATGGTGTTTTAAGTATTTGAGAGAGAGAGAGAGAGAGAGAGAGAGAGAGAGAGAGAGAGAGAGAGAGAGAGAGAGAGAGAGAGAGAGAGAGAGGTAAATTAATGTTACAACTCCAGGGAGACGAAGCAGATATAGATAAACACGAAGAGAGAGAGAGAGAGAGAGAGAGAGAGAGAGAGAGAGAGAGAGAGAGACAGAGAGAGAGATTAATAGATAAACAGAGAGAGAAAAGTAAAGAAACACAAGAAAAACAAGAGAAAGAAAGTAAAGAAATACAGTAAAACAAGAGAGAGAGAGAGAGAGAGAGAGAGAGAGAGAGAGAGAGAGAGAGAGAGAGTTATAGGGAAAGGTGATAGATAAATATATATGATGGACTAGAAAATAAAACCGATACATCTGAAATTCGGGAGATGTCAGCAGAGAGAGAGAGAGAGAGAGAGAGAGAGAGAGAGAGAGAGAGAGAGAGAGAGAGAGAGAGAGAGAGAGAGAGAGAGAGAGAATTATAGGGAAAGGTGATAGATAAATATATATGAGGAAATAGAAAATAAAACCGATGCATCTGAAATTCAGATGTCAGCAGAGAGAGAGAGAGAGAGAGAGAGAGAGAGAGAGAGAGAGAGAGAGAGAGAGAGAGAGAGAGAGAGAATTACAGGGAAAGGTGATAGATAAATATATATGAGGAAATAGAAAATAAAACCGATACATCTGAAATTCGGGAGATGTCAGCAGAGAGAGAGAGAGAGAGAGAGAGAGAGAGAGAGAGAAAGTTAACGGAATTGATGACAAATGAATAACTAAATAAATACATATGAGGGAATAGAATACAAAATCGATACACCTGAAATCCAGGGGACGTCACCACCAGCAGCATCAGAGAATGGGAATGAATTCGCTCCTTGCTTAAATATTTGTAGATCAAAAGACTCCACAGCTGCACTGGACGAACTATTCCACATTTTAGTAGCGACCGAGATAGAACTCTAGCAAACTGAGTATCCTTAAACCTGATACGTATGTGAGAAACTTTGTAGATACGATTAATGATGTGGTTCGAGTGATGAAGAAGATTAGATTGGTTCGAGTGATAACAAAAATGAGATTGGTTCGAGTGATAAAGAAAATTAGATTGGTTCGAGTGATAAAAAAAATGAGATTGGTTCGAGTGATAAAGAAAATTAGATTGGTTCGAGTGATTAAAAAAATGAGATTGGTTCGAGTGATAAAGGAGATTAGATTGGTTCGAGTGATAAAGAAAATTAGATTGGTTCGAGTGATAAAAAAAATGAGATTGGTTCGAGTGATAAAGAAAATTAGATTGGTTCGAGTGATAAAAAAAATGAGATTGGTTCGGGTGATAAAGAAAATTAGATTGATTCGATTGATAAAAAAAATTAGATTGGTTCGAGTGATAAAGAAAATGAGATTGGCTCGAGTGATAAAGAAAATTAGATTGGTTCGAGTGATAAAAAAAATTAGACATGGAGTCAGAGATATCGCTAGGTATCGTAAAATTCCATTTTCACATATGCAAAATTAATGTAAGTACAGTGTGAATCAGGCGTAGTGAATCTTACGCACAGCGTTAAGTATGTAATCAGAATCATTATACTCTGTTGCTCAAGAAGAATGTGTTGTATATGTAATGTAAAGGAGAATGATAGGGAAGCTCTCCTGAGAAACTATGGCCAATGAATAAGAAGAGAGGAGGTGGAACTAGTCAAGAGAGTCAAGAACATGCCAGTGAGGGGGAGGAGGAGGAGTGTTGGGTAATCAGCCGATCGAATAGATGAATATGGTGAGGAGGTATATGGGTGAGGTGGGACTGGGGGAAGAAGATTCAAGGAATAGAAGTAGATGGAGAAAGTTGACTCGAGCGGCCGACCCTGCTATGACGTGGGACTGATAAGGTCGAAAGAAGAAGAAGCATATGAGGCTATCGGTCGAGAAACATGCCGAGCGCCATCCTGGGTCAAAGTATTTTTTAATTTAATTTATTACATTTTAAATGTGGCACTGAGCATGTTTCTCGGCTGAAAAGCTCAATTATACAGGTTGAATCTTAATTACAGTATTACCTTTGCCTAATGATTCCTGAATCCTGATACAGTGCTTTCTGAGCTAAGTGAATCACAGGTAGAATGTACAAGTAAAGTTTGTAAAGGCTTATGATTCCAGTGTCATTTATTTAAGTGTATCATTGGCTCAGTGTTACTTATGTAAAGTGAAGAATAGGTACAGTGTTATTTCTGTAAAGTGAAGACAAGTTCAGTGTTACTTGTGAAAAGTGAATTATGTCCAGTGTTACTTTTGTAAATTGAAGAACAAGTTTAGTGCTACTTATAAAAAGTGAATTATGCCCAGTGTTACTTATGTAAAGAGAACCAGAAGCTCAGTGTTACTTACATAAAGTGAAGTATAAGTACAGTATTACTTATGTAAAGGGGATGCTATGTTCAGGGTTACTTATGTTCAATGAATCCTAAGTCAAGTGTTAATTATGTAAAGAGAATTTTAAGTTCAGTGCTACTTATGTAAAGTGAATCA
The DNA here is from genome assembly GCF_040412425.1 of Macrobrachium rosenbergii. Taxonomy (NCBI): domain Eukaryota; kingdom Metazoa; phylum Arthropoda; class Malacostraca; order Decapoda; family Palaemonidae; genus Macrobrachium; species Macrobrachium rosenbergii. The sequence goes on along the minus strand of NC_089788.1, from coordinate 76,131,874 downwards.
TAAGTTTCAGTGTTGCTTATGTTAGAGTGAATCTAAGTTCAGTGCTATTTATGTAAAGTGAATTCATAAGTTTCAGTGTTCCTTATATAAAGTGAATCGTAAGTCCGATGCTACTTGTGAAAAGTGGATAAGTTCGAGTGTCACGTATCCAAAGTGAATCACAAGTTCAGTGTTACTTACGTAAAGCGAATCACAATTTCATTGTTACTTATGTAGAGTGAATCACAAGTTTCAGTGTTACTTAATTGAATCACAGGTTCAATGCTACTTATGAAAAGTGATTATTAAGTTTCAGTGTTACTTTGTAAAGTGAATCATAAGTTCAATGTTACTTACACAAAGCGAAACTAAGTCCGGTATTGCCCCTCCCAGATGATTCGTATATTCAGTGTTACTTATACAAAGTGTTACTTACACAAAGAGAAAGCTGGTGGAGTGTTCCTTAGGCAAAGTGAATCACTATCACATTCTTGCCTGCACTAAGTGGACTTGAATATATATATATATATATATATATATATATATATATATATATATATATATATATATATATATATATATATATATATATATATATATATATATATATATATCTGTGTGTGTGTTTTCAAGCCCGGAGACAAAAGAATATCGAGCATCGAAGGAGCACATTCGCAGTTGAAATCTTCCAAAGCATTAGCCACGAAAACGACGAGGTGTTGCGTTCATTAGCTGCTCCGAGGGGGGAGCGCAAAAACGCTCCGGATTAACGACGCAGTTGTCTTCCTTATGAACGCGCTCCGACCTTTCACTCCGGGTGAGCTCTTGTGGAGGAAATTAGATACACGCGCAAATCCTTCTTGCGAAAATACTCTCAGTGTAATGAAATGTGAAGAGAGAGAGAGAGAGAGAGAGAGAGAGAGAGAGAGAGAGAGAGAGAGAGATTTTGGTTGCTTGTAGTATATGCATGCAATTGATGTGAGTGTATTTTGAGAACAGTTTACATATGTATATGTATATGTATGTATGATTGTCAATTATGAAGATAAAATATATGTATCCATAATGAAAATGTATATATATGTGGTTGTATTTATGTATATATGTATTTGTATCCATATGCATATTTGTATATATGTATAATGTGTAAGTATATTTATATCCATATATATAAGTTATATGATATATATATATATATATATATATATATATATATATATATATATATATATATATATATATATATATATATATATTTATTTATTTTGCAAAGCTTAGCTGCACTTTCATAAAGCTAGCAGAGAGAGAGAGAGAGAGAGAGAGAGAGAGAGAGAGAGAGAGAGAGAGAGAGAGAGAGAGAGAGAGAGAGAGGTTGAAAATCAAATTTGCACGCTGAAAGATGCAGCATCATGAAATCTGTAATGAAGTTTGCCTGGAATTTTCAAAACTTCTAAGAAAAATGCAGAAATCGGGTGAAGTTCGGTACTTTTGCTGCTTCGTGTTTCTCTGCTGCTGCGAGATGAGGAAGCTATAAAACTGCTATTTTCTAACTCCAGAAGCGCAGTGATTTAGATAATATTGCGACATAAAAACATGCGCACACTCATATATGTATTATTTGCCTGAGGAGAGAGACGGTTTGGTCTCTGAAATATAGCCTTTATTTACCACATTTTGGCGTTTTTATGGGCTTCTTATATTTGATGGAATTCTGTTTTAACAGAGAATGTTTCATAGATATATATATATATATATATATATATATATATATATATATATATATATATATATATATATATATATTTTTTACAAAAATATTAATCTACAAATATCGTTGAATATCCAGTTCACTATATCCGGAGAATAACTTACACTCAAGGGGGAATTATAGCTGTCAAGTGCTTCGTCCCCGGCAGGATTCGAATACCATTGCCTGGTGGAGCAGCAACCATGAACAGTGACTTAGACCAGTTGACTATGGAGAGAGAAAGTTGATAAGGACTGTATGCATACTTATATATATATATATATATATATATATATATATATATATATATATATATATATATATATATATATATATATATATATATATATCCTTCATCATACTAAATACAGACCTTAAACATACTAAATACAGACCTAAACTGAACTGACATAAACCTTATCAAACCTACTCTTAGAAAAGTGGCGAGATACTGCCATCCCCCAAAAAAAAAAAAAAAATCTTTTCGTTAGCCCCCTACCCCCGGCCCCTGCCCGAAATCTGATAACGCCCTGATTGTCATACACATTATGGGGTCCTCCTACTAAGTTGCATGCAAACTCCCTTTGCAATACCGTTGCTAAAAGTGTGTATTATCATTATAACTTTTGCAACGAAGCACACAGGATGATCTGCAGTGCACCAACCACAATGAATTCGCTGTTTCAGTGTAACATCTCGCTTCGTTTTGTGTCTGTTTACTTTGTGTATTAGTGGAGTGGACGTGTGTGTGTGTGTGTGTGTGTGTGTGTGCGCAAATATTGCAGCTTGCAACATTTTATTTAGCCTGCGACGAGAGAAAGATCCGGTGGGCTGCGTTTGTGTGAACTGGACTGCAATACAAAAGCGTTTTTTGTAACGGGTTTTAGAATGATTTGCTAAAAGATTGAGTCTGCTACAATGAAGTCTTGGCGAATAGTGATGTTAGGTAACGCTAAACGGGGTAATATGGCTTTTATAAGCGTACGTTCCTTGATGATTTGTATAAAGATTGGATATGCTACAAAGAATTCTTTGGAAATACTGATTTTGGAATTACACTAAACTGGGTCATATTTTTTTTTTAAGTATTCGTTTCTTTGTAATTTGCTAAAAGGTTGTATATGCTACCATGAACTCATGGTAGATACTGATTTTAGAATTACACTTCACAGGGCAATATGGTATTTTAAACATATGTTTGTTTGTAAGTTGCTAAAGGATTGGCTATGCTACAATGAATTTATGGCAAATAGTGATTTTGGAATTACACTATACAGAATAATATGGTGTTGTAAACATACATTTAATTGTAAGTTGCTAAAGGATTGGATATGTTACAATGAAGTGTTGGCAAATATTGATGTTTTTGTAACACTTTAATTGGTAATTTGGTTTTTAAATATACTTTCTTTGTGATTTCAAATGTCTGACAAGAGGAGTACCTTGACGGTAAGAGCAGGAGACGTAAAGAATAATGATATTATATAATGACGATTATGATTACGAAAACAGAAACTATAGTGAGTTATCATTATATTAATTATAATCAATAGGATAGGAGCTACAGAAATAAAATGATGAAACGACCAGTTTTTTATATACACATTATTTAGTTCATTGTAAAAAGTCATTGTATCAAAATTAGGAACATACAGGAACAAAACAAGTAACAATATATATATATATATATATATATATATATATATATATATATATATATATATATATATATATATATATATATATATACATATACATACATACATACATACTCCTTAAACGAAGTGTCTTTCAGAAACATATCATTCAGATCATTGCAAACAAAATCACAGCATCAAAATTAGGAACAAACAGGAACAAAAACAAGTAATAATACATATCTATTTATATATATACTCACTTTGTTCCGTCCTAAAATTCAACGATGGAATTCACCACCATCTTCGGGGCTCTGAGCTAACCAATTTCCCTTTGCACTTATCAGCTTCCCACGAGAATTAGCTAATATTTTGCTTTATCTTTCGTACGTTCTTTATTTTGACTCCGTCTATCTATCCTCGTTTTTCCAGTACGCGAATAAATTTTGTTTATTTTTCTCTGTAATGTTTTCTCACTATAAAGTTTGCCTCGCCATTGTAATTAGGATATGACTTTATGTAAGTTTATTTAAGCTTATTAATTTCAATCTGAGTTAATTTTCTTTTATTTCAGCTTATAGGTCGATTCGCAAGCATTCCATTATTTAAATAATATAACTATGCTTGGCCTATATAGGGTATCTTTCTCGCTGTATATAGGAACGTTCTGTAAACTCGGCTGTTCGAGAGTGTTTGACCAAAACAAATGATGTATTGAGGAAGAAAAAGTGAGTAATTTACCTCCAGGAGGAAAAAAAATCGCTAAATAACTGAGCAAAACTTCATTCACAAGTACATTTAATATTTCACGATTACCTCATCGAGGTATTTTTTTATTTTCAAACCGTTTCCAGATCCAGAAATGAAGTTAGGCAACACTGCTGTTTCAATATCAACTTTTTCACAGAACCTGAAAACTAAAAAAAAAAAAATTCGTTCATGTATGACAGAAAGTGACACAAACATACACATTCACATGAAACCACATACATGTATGGCCCACATACATAAATGTACATTGATACATGCGTTTATCTCGGAGCTGGAACCAGTGACAGTCGGTTATCTGAACTGAGTGAGAGGGGCTGTCTTTTGGGAACCTTGCGTGCGTCTATAAGTCAGGCTTTGAATAAATTCCTATTTCTCGATTACCCACGGAAGTAGCAGCATTCTGGAGCTTCCTGGAGCTTCCAGGAATGAGGTACTCTGGAAGACAGACTGGAAAATAAAACTGGAAGGCCAGACAAAAAAAATATAAATGAAACAACAGGGGTTTGCCTCTTCACTCGACTAGGCATCTCCCAGCGACGCGTTTTATTCACTTTTTTTTTTTTATTTTCTGTCACGTTTGATGATAACGTTTAGACGCCAGGCGAGAGAGAGAAAGAGAGAGAGAGAGAGAGACATGGACGACAGGTCTACCTAGACGGTGGGAAACCCCAGGAGACGGAAGCACAAACGTACAGACACAGCAGGGACAGAGAAACAGGGGTAGAATTCGGATCGAGAATCGGGGAAATTATCACCAGCAGGAACCAGCGGCAGCTCGTTACTCACAAAGTCTTGTCTACGACTGAGGCCAGATAGAAGCGGCACCGTTCTCTCCACCCATCCTCCACCGTTCCTCCTCCCTCCTCCTCCCTCCTTCCTCCCTCCTCCCCCAACGCGTCACTTCACTTCTCACCCCATCCCCCCGTCCATACCCCCGAATCTCCCCACCCTCTTCCCCCCAATCCGGACATACTCTACACTCCGGCCCCTCTCAATTTGTCTCTGTAATCTTCCCTTGCTATCTTCATTCCAAGCCCGGCTCAAGTCGACATGCTATGACGTCCCATCCCCTTCCTCCCCCTCTCTCTTCCCCTACCTTCCAAGGTGAGGTTCCGCCCTCCCCCATCCCCTCCCGAATTTTTTATCAGGGCTCTCACATAGCCAAACATCCAAGCACAGAAGACGAGGGAGAATTCCCTCCAACGCCTCGTAGTAGTATAGAAGTATTCTCTCTCTCTCTCTCTCTCTCTCTCTCTCTCTCTTACTGATGTTCGTTTCCTAATTCTACTCTCTCTCTCTCTCTCTCTCTCTCTCTCTCTCTCTCTCTCTCTCTCTCTCTCTCTCTCTCTCTCTCTCAAATTGAAAGGGAATTACTGATATTCGTAACTTCTACCTCATTAAGTAATTGTCACAATTCTCTCTCTCTCTCTCTCTCTCTCTCTCTCTCTCTCTCAGCCCTTTGTTGGCTGAGTCGGTTGAGCTTCAGACTGTCCCTCGATGGGCCGGAGTTCAATTCCCCCGGCTGGCTGATGAAGAATTAGAGGAATTTATTTCTGGTGATAGAAATTCATTTCTCGCTATAATGTGGTTCGGATTCCACAATAAGCTGTAGGTCCCGTTGCTAAGTAACCAATTGGTTCTTAGCCACGTAAAATAAGTATAATCCTTCGGGCCAGCCCTAGGAGAGCTGTTAATCAGCTCAGTGGTCTGGTAAAACTAAGGTATGTTTAACTTTTCTCTCTCTCTCTCTCTCTCTCTCTCTTATCTATATATATATATATATATATATATATATATATATATATATATATATATATATAATTCAGTGAATTACTGATATTCGTGACTCTACCTCAGTCAGAGATTGTCAAAATTTTTGCTCTCTCTCTCTCTCTCTCTCTCTCTCTCTCTCTCTCTCTCTCTCTCTCTCTCTCTCTCTCTCTCACAGGTGGCTTTTTCGATATCTGCTTATCTGGTTGCATATTGATCTGGGGGGACAATAGATTCTCGCCTGATTCTCCTCTGGATCGTCTGTGTGTATGTGTTCGTGTTTGTGTATGTGTATATGTAGGTGCGTATGTGTGTGTGTTTGTTTGTTCCCCAATCAATCAGTGGGCATCGGAACGAGTATTCTGTAATCTGTTGTTGTGTAAGTGGGATATACTGTATATATATATATATATATATATATATATATATATATATATATATATATATATATATATATATATATATATATATATATATATACATATATATATATATATATATATATATATATATATATATATATATATATATATATATATATATATATATATATATATATATATATATATATATATATATATATATATATATATATATATATATATATATATATATATATATATATATATATATATATATATATATATAAAGAGCCCATAAAAACAATAATAGCAAAAATGCAACACCCGCCATCTATTGGTTAGTTTACTAACCACGAACTAAAAGCGCACTAACGCCATCTATTGGGTAGTTTACTAACCACGAACTAAAAGAGCACTACCGCCATCTATTGATTAGTTTACTCATCACTCAATACCAACTCATTATTACGAGTTTGGAAACAACTTTGTATCCGGACAGCGAGCAAGTTGTATGTTGCAAAAGCACACCCTGCATGCAGCTGATAAACCCGAAGAGCAATAATCATTGTTGCGTGAAAACATTGCAACAGACGAAGTCATTGAGAGGCAATTCTTTCTCCTCGAAGTTATTTTCGCCTTGACTCGTGATCTTATCTGGGATAGCTTTCCAAGAATACGCCTGATAATGATAATGAATTTAAACGCGATGTTGAGTTTGTTGCGTTTGGCTTGCAAGGCTAAATCGAATGCATCACTTTAGAGGGATAATTTTCTTGCAAGTTTTAAAACAGAATGACTGGTTTTCCTCAGAGTGTATTAGATTTTGAAATAGAAAACTAGAAAAAAAAACTAATGGTAGATCAGATTGCAACAAAATATAAACATGAAGGACCCCGTTGGGGGTTAGTGCCGTCAGTGCACCTCACGTGGTGCACTCTAGGCATTACTTAAGGTTCTTCTCAGCGTGCCTTCGGCCCCTAGCTGCAACCCCTTTCATTCCTTTTACTGTACCTCCTTTCATATTCTCTTTCTCCCATCTTACTTTCCTCAACCCTCTCCTGACAATTGATTCATAGTGCAACTGTTTTGAGGTTTTCCTCCTGATACACCTGTCAAACCTCTTACTCTCAGTTTCCGTTTCAGCGCTGAATGACCTCGTGGATCCCAGTGCTTGGCCTTTGACCTAAATTCTATATTCAATTCCGTTCAATTTATTTCTTATAGTAAACCCATTACTGCAGGGAATTAGAACTTGAAGACCCCTTTCCCTCAAAATATAAGCTAAATTCAAAACTGAAACATCTACTGTCATCAAAGTGCATTAGATTTTGAAATTGATAACTGGGAAAGTCATGCAGACCAGAATTGCAGGAAATGATGAACTTGAAGACCCCTTTCCCCTCAAAATATAATTGATTTCTGAATTTAAGACCAAGAGAAACTGCGGTGAGATCAGATTGCAATGAAGTATAAACTGAAAAACTTGTCGTCAAAATGTACTAAAATTTAAACATAAGACCGGGCTTAACTATACTGTAGTAGGACCATATTATCAACATAGTCTTATCTCAGGTAACTGCAATTTTTCAGTTGCAGAATAGGCAAAACTTGAGTAAAATCGGTTGCTGGATTATATTCACTAAAAAAAAAAGTAAATTATGTACCGAAGCTGTTTCGGCGCAATCGAGTTTTCTGTACAGCGTATAATCAAGGCCACCGAAGACAGATCTATCTTTCGGTGGTCTTGGTATAACGCTGTATGAGCCGCGGCCCTTGGAACTTTAACCACGGCCCGGTGGTGGCATATCCTATATCGTTGCCAGAAGCACGATTATGGCTAACTTTAACCATAAATGAAATAAAAACTACTGAGGCTAGAGGGCTGCAATTTGGTAGTGTTTAATATCTGAGGGCGGACAGAAAAACTGCGGACAGAATAAAGTGCGGACAGAAAAAAAGTGCTGACAGAAAAAGTGCGGACGGACAGACAAAGCCGGCACAATAGTTTTCTTTTACAGAAAACTAAAAAAGACTGGTTTTGTCAAAACGTAACAGATTCCGGAAGGGTTTTTATTTATTGATTGATTTATATATCTATTCATTTACCTTGATGTTTATTGAATTATTGATTTATTTATTTATTTAATTTGTTTATTTATTTGTGTTTGTTTATTCATCATTCCTCCCAATTCCACGCAAGAACCCAACGATGCAAAAACATTGAAGAAAGGCCCACAAACGGAAGTAACGACCAGAGATAAAAACGGAGAGAGAGAGAGAGAGAGAGAGAGAGAGAGAGAGAGAGACTTCAACTCCTTGGCTTCGAAATAATACCCAGTCTTAATGGAGGCTTTTATGTCGCATAACTTGAGAGTGATGAAATACAGACAGTCGGCCACTTGGTAGAGAGAGAGAGAGAGAGAGAGAGAGAGAGAGAGAGAGAGAGAGAGAGAGAGAGAGAGAGAGGATAACAGGGAAAGAGAGAGAGAGATATAGAGAGACAGAGCCAGGGACAGACATGGATAATAGGGAAAGAGAGAGAGAGAGAGAGAGAGAGAGAGAGAGAGAGAGAGAGAGAGAGAGAGAGAGAGATGGATAACAGGGAAAGAGAGAGAGAGAGAGAGAGAGAGAGAGAGAGAAAGAGAGAGAGAGATGGATAACAGGGAAAGAGAGAGAGAGAGAGAGAGAGAGAGATGGATAACAGGGAAAGAGAGAGAGAGAGAGAGAGAGAGAGAGAGAGAGAGAGAGAGAGAGAGAGGAGAGAGAGCCAGGAACAGACGTGGATAACAGAGAGAGAGAGAGAGAGCATAAAGAAAATCAGGAAAGAAGAGAGAGAGAGAGAGAGAGAGAGAGAGAGAGAGAAAGAGACAAGGGGGCAATAAGGAGTGATTGGAGAGCAAGAGAGAGTGGTAATACCTAGAGAAAAGACTGGAATAAAATGTCATCACTTTTTGTATGATCTGACGATTGAATCCGATCAGTTCTTACGGAGTTAATAACAGAAATTACTAGTGAATTTCAGTAAGTGGTCTGTGGCTTATTTGAGAGAGAGAGAGAGAGAGAGAGAGAGAGAGAGAGAGAGAGAGAGAGAGAGAGAGAGAGCTCAAGACCTTAAAGAAAATCAGGAAAGAAGAGAGAGAGAGAGAGAGAGAGATAAAGCAAGAGAGAGATAGAGGTGAATAACAGAGAGAGAGAGAGAGAGAGAGAGAGAGAGAGAGAGAGAGAGACCCTAAAGAAAACCAGGAAAGAATAGGGGAGAGAGAAAGTGAGAGAGGGATCGATAGATAGGGAGAACGATAGATAGATAGATGTATAGATAGATAGATAAACATATAAAGAGAGAGAGAGAGAGAGAGAGAGAGAGAGAGAGAGAGAGAGAGAGAGAGAGAGCCCACGAAGCCCCGAAGAAAATCAGGGCGCGAAGAACTTCAGCTTCGTGTAATTAAAAGTCTAGGGCCCCCAAATATCAAACCACTGCTGCAGTTTAAGGGCAGTTTTTGGGGCCAATGTTGCTCCGCTATTTTGCCAATATTGGCCCAAAGCATCTTGCCGTTCGACATGACTTATTTATCACGTCAACTCACCTTTCACTTCTCGAGATGAAATTGAGGTGAATTCTGAAATCATCAGAGAGGCGGTGATGAAAATATGATATATGTCATCGCAGAACTTTCATAAAAGATTAATCCAGGGATTGTCTCATTCAAAAGAGAAGTAAGTAAGAGATAGAAAATAAAATTATATAGCACCAATTTATGTCAAATATGAAATTAATAATTGAGAAATGAAATGATATACATCATCATTCTCTAATGAAAGAATGAGGCCTGGGTTGTATTATTCAAAAGAGTACTAAATAAGAGAAAGGTATTAAAATGACATAAATTTATGGCAGACCAGTAAGAGAAAGATATTTGGTGGGACCGCAAAAACATGAACTGAGTAAAACCAAATGGTATAAGTGAGAACTGAATAATTGAAGTGTATTTATTTAAAGAAATCTAATTGAACGGAAATCTTATGGAAATTCTAATATATTAAATGCAATAGAGTATGGAATGGTTTAATTCGGAAATAAGTTAATAAAATAAAAACGGTATCACAAGTTATATGAGAATCTAATTTAAAGAAATGTCGTCAAGGAACTTCTTTGAAAAAATAGATCATGAGATTTATTTGAGAGAGAGAGAGAGAGAGAGAGAGAGAGAGAGAGAGAGAGAGAGAGAGAGAGAGAGAGAGAGAGATAAAATCAGTTATTCTTGTTACATCTTTCATCGAGAGAGAGAGAGAGAGAAAAGAGAGAGAGAGATCTCTCAGAGAGAGAGAGAGATAAAACCATGACTTGTTACATCTCTCATTGAGAGAGAGAGAGAGTAAACCAATTATTGTTACATCTCTCGTTGAGAGAGAGAGAGAGAGAGAGAGACATAAAACCATGGCTCTTGTTACATCTCTCACTGAGAGAGAGAGAGAGAGAGAGAGAGAGAGAGAGAGAGAGAGAGAGAGAGAAGCAATGACTAAGGTTACACCTGATTGAAATCTAATTCACGGTTCGAATTCCTTGCCAACAATGAAAAGTAGAATATTTGGAGCAAAATGATGTTTAGCAACTTTGCCAATTAAATGATAATAATTACAGCTGCAATGTCGATCATACCAGAATTTCTAAATATAGCTTCTTTTACCTTTAACTACAGTTATGAATATAATAACAAATTTTTTGCATGTTTTTATGAAATTAATGAAAAGAACGATACAATTTTTAATGCAGGCAGTGATTTTCAAATTAGAATGATATTTGATAAAAATGATGACCTAAGGAATGTTTTAGAATATTATAATGGGCTGAAATACTTTGTGTGTAACTAATAGTTATATTTGGTAAGTGTTTTGACCTAAGGAATGTTTTAGAGTATTATAATGGGCTGAAATAATTTGTATATAAGTAATAGATAATAAGCTCCATAATTAGGCATATCGTGTACCATTTATAAAAGTAAGATTCTGTCAGACAGTAGGTACAACGCATGCGCTGACATGAAGGCGCATAGCAGATACAACGCATGCGCAATAGAGGGAGACATTGCAGATACAACGCATGCGCAGTATGAACAAAAGAAACTCGGGAATTACAAGAAAAATATTAAATCATGTTGAAAGCTTTATCAAACACTTCGGCCTATTTATCACATGAAAACAAAAATACCGCCGAAGTTTCTTCGGCGCCGTCGAGTTTTCTGTACAGCCGCTACAGCGTATATTCAAGGCCACCGAAAACAGATCTATCTTCCGGTGGTCTCGGTATAATGCTGTATGAGCCGCGGCCCATGAATCTTTAACCACAGCCCTATGGTGGCATAGCCTATATCGTTGTCAGAAGCACAATTAT
>NC_089788.1:76095219-76117719 GCF_040412425.1 Macrobrachium rosenbergii | reverse complement strand
TACCATCGACTTATTACAAAAAACACAAAAGAAATTTAAGAAGTTCTCCTGTCATTTTAACAGAAGTAGAAAGTAGATTAATAAGTAGACACAAATAGACAAATAAATAAATAGATAAATAAATAGCTACATAAATGAATGAATAAAGAAATAAACTCTCCAAAGATTGTCTAAGTTTACCATCGATTTATTACAAAAAACACAAAAGAAAATCAAGAAGTCCTCCTGACATTTTAACAGAAGTAGAAAGTAGATTAATGAGTAGGCACAAATAGACAAATAAATAAATAGGTAAACAAATAAATATATAAATAGATAAATAAAAAGACTCTCTAAAAATCATCCAAGTTACCATGCACTTATTAAAAAAAATTAAAAAGTGCATCTGACATTTTAACAGCAGACAATAAAAAGAGATCCGGTTCCCGAAAGTTGAGGGTGCTCCCCCAAGGCCGCTTGTTTTCCGTCGTCTATTTTTACTTCCCAAATTACAAATGACATTCCCGCGGAAGAATGATATTAATTTTTTTTTAATAATCATCGATGATCATGATCAGAGATTATCTTGGAAGTCGAGGCAGTTAAGTGGTTGGCGAGGGTATTGTCAAAAAAATGAAAAAAAAGGGAAAGATTGTGGCGTCACAGTTGAAGAGGTCAGGCCAAATTAGGATAGTTTTTTTTTTAGTTTGTTTGGTATTTACAGATAATGTTAAAACGTTATAACATGTATATATATACTTATATATAATATACTTATACATATACATATATATTTATATACATACATAATGTTAAAACGGTATAACATGTATATATATACTTATATATAATATACTTATACATATACATATATATTTATATACATACATACATATACACCCACCACATCTCCCCACTCTCCTGAACCCTCCAAAACAAAAACAGAATCACATACCAAACGCCTTCCCCCTTCCCCCCCAAAGAAGACCCTTTACACCAATATCACTGACAGAGCAAAGAAACGCCTCCAGAATATCTCCCCTTGCCCCACCTGCGTTACTCATGTTTCTTCTTCTTCTTCTTCTACATTTCCCGGTGTTGTAGCTACAGCAAAGAAGGCGGGGACAAGCCCACCATCAGAACCATTCCACCAGCACATGCACACAAACAAACAAACATACGCGCGCGCGCGCGCACACACGCACATACGCTCACATATACGACGGACGTGCAGCGAATCAGATGAGGAGCGCTGAGGGAACATATGATTTGATTTGATGCCATACGGGAGTGATCTGGAGTCAGAGTCTCTCTCTCTCTCTCTCTCTCTCTCTCTCTCTCTCTCTAGCTGGAGAGAGAGAGAGAGAGAGAGAGAGAGAGAGAGAGAGTTGTCTTTCTTTGCTTGAAGAGAGCCAGGAACACAAAGTACCTGGATGGCAAGTGTTCAGGAAATGGTTATTGATTCCATACCGAGTTTGTATCATGGTCGGTGGCTGGGATCTGGATTTGAGTGCTAAGGTGGTAATGTTGTAATGTTGCTTATATATATATATATATATATATATATATATATATATATATATATATATATATATATATATATATAATAACATATATATATATATATATATATAACCCCATTCTATATAAGAAACAATTCCACCCTTTTTATCTTCTTAATAACTTTCATCAACCTTCTTCACTACCATAAAGGAGGATTGGCTCAGAGATTATCCCTTTTACTTCCTCAACCCCATTCTCTACACATAACCGAACCATCTTAAACAGTTCCACCCTTTTATCGCTTCTTTTGTGTACTCTTGCGTTTCCTCTGCTTCCTCAACCCCATTCTCTACACATAACCGAACCATCTTAAACAATTCCACCCTTTTATCGCTTCTTTTGTGTACTCTTGCGTTTCCTCTGCTTCCTCAACCCCATTCTCTACACAAAACCGAACCATCTTAAACAATTCCACCCTTTTATTGCTTCTTCTGTGTACCCTTGCGTTTCCCAGTCTCCGCATACACTAGCTAAACAGTTTCTTTCCGTCAGTCGTTTTCAGCAACTTTACTTCCGTAAAGGAGGATTGGCTCAGTGATTAACCCTCTGCTTCTGCCCGCATTTCGTCGTGATCTTAGAGAGTATCCATTAGCTTTGTGATATCTCCAAGATATCACAAGATATCCTCTTGATATCCCCAACATAATTATCACAAGATAACCCAAGATATCACAGGATATCCCTAAGATCTCCTCTTGATCTCCCCAAGGTATCCCCAAAATACCTTTTGATATCCCCAAAATATCCCCAGGATATCCTCTTGATATCCCCAGGGTCTCCCCAAGGTATCCCCAGAATCCCCATTTGATATCCCAGAATATTCCCAGGATATCCTCTTGATATCCCCAAGATATCCCCAAGGTATCCCCAAAATACCCTTTTGATATCCCCCAAAATATCCTCTTGATATCCCCAAGATATCCCCAAAATATCCTTTTGATATCCCCAAAATATCCTTAAGATATCCTCTTGATATCCCCAAGATATCCCCAAAATACCCTTTTGATATCCCCAAAAATATCCCCAGGATATACCCAAAATATCCCCAGAATATCCCCAAAATACTCTTTTGATATCCCCAGAATATCCCTAAAATATCCCCAAAATATCCCCAAGATATCCCCAAAATACCCCTGAAATACCCTTTTGATATCCCCAAAATATCGCCAGGATATCATAAGACGATACCTCTCCTCTCCCATACAGCAGGCTTTCAGATGACTTCCAACCCTCCTGTTGTCAAATGCCATTATTGGGAGCTTTATACTTCAGCTGCCTCGCCCATAACTGAAGTCAGCCCGTGTTACTGTCACCGCTCTCCTGAAGTTGAAGTTCAAGGGAGGATTGACAGAGGGCGTTTGAGAGTTCCTTTGTTGCCATAATTCGTGAAATGTTGTTGTCAGGTACAGAAGACCTTGGGTATTAGGTGACTGGTAACTGGTTTTGGTCACAGGTTCTGGAAACCTAGAAGTGAGTATTCTTTTTCAGAATGTATATCACTGAATTTCTCCAGTCTTCAGTACTGTAGATACACGGACGTAACGTGAATTAAGTAAGCATTTTTATAGCAATTGTTTCGTAGTTCCTTTGTTGTCATAATTCGTGAAATGTTGTTGTCAGGTGCAGAAGACTTTTGATGTCAGGTGACTGACAGCTGCTATTTGTTCCAGCTTCTAAAAACCTACAAGTGAATATTTATTTTAAGAGCGGTTTTTATCTCATTTCAACATTCCTATAATATTACGTCTAATGTTAAGCTGGCGTAGGTTGTGTAAGTGATTAGTTTTACGTAAGAAACAGACAGAATAGAATCGTTATAATGATAAAAACTAATCGCTATAAAAAGTCTTGCTTAATTAAAGTTAGCTTTGTGTGTCTACAGTATTAAAGTGTGGAGAAATGCGAGGAAATATATCCTTGTAATAAATATCCACTTCTAGGTTTGTAGAATCTGGAAACCTAGAACTTAATATCTATTTTCAGAATATTTATCATCACATTTCTCCAAAATTTAATACTGTATACACAGACATAGCTTTAATTAAGTCACGTTTTTATAACGATCATTTTTAGTTTTCCGTAACAGGAAACTATTGAGGTTGCTTTGTCTGTTCGTGCGCCCTCAGATCTTAAAAACTACTGGCTAGAGGGCTGCAAATTGGTACGTTGATCATCCACTTTCTAATGATCATACATACCAAGTTGCAGC
The DNA here is from genome assembly GCF_040412425.1 of Macrobrachium rosenbergii. Lineage (NCBI taxonomy): Eukaryota > Metazoa > Arthropoda > Malacostraca > Decapoda > Palaemonidae > Macrobrachium > Macrobrachium rosenbergii. Next base: position 76,113,968 of record NC_089788.1, on the reverse strand, counting down.
CCTCTAGCCTCAGTGGTTTTCATTTTATTTAATGTTTGTGATCGTGCTTCTGGCAACGCAACAACACAGGCCACCACGGTCGGCTGAGAATTTCATGGGCCGCGGCTCATACAGCATTATACTGGGACCACCGAAAGGTAGATCTATTTTCGGTGGCCTTGATTATACGCTGTACAGGAAACTCGGCAATCGAGTTTTCTTACTCAGTATAATGCTGTATGAAACTCTCAGCTACACCTCCGGAAAGCGCTGCCAGATGCACGATCCTTGGCTAACGTTAACCTTGAATAAAATAAAAACTGCTAAGGCTAGAGGGCTGCAATTTGGTATGTTTGATGATCGGAGGGTGGATGATCAACACACCAATTTGCAGCCCTGTAGCCTCAGTAGTTTTTAAAATGTGAGGGCAGACAGAATACAGCGCGGACGGACAGACAAAGCCGGCACAATAGTTTCCTTCTACAGGAAACTGAAAACTAATCATTTACTTGATATCAGAAGCAACATATTACGGGAATGTCGAGGTAATTATTCAGCAAAGCAAAAAAACGGAATTGTGAGTCACAGACAGGGCGAGAGAGCGCTAATGAAATTGCATTCCCAGACGTCATATTGTTTGCTTCAGGTCCTCCTCTGGCCGGCCAGAGCCTGTGACGAAGATGGGACCTCACAGAATTCGTGGGTTTAGTGTTTTTTCCCTTTTTTTTTTGTCTAAAGAAGCATCAATGATTTTAACATTGATGGAGGATTGTTGGTTGGTTTATGAGCAGTATTGTTTGTTGCAATGACTTTTTAATTGAGGATATGTTTAAGAAAATTTGTATTATGAGCAGTATTGATAGTTGCAATGTAGTTAATTCATTATAGTTTTAAAAGAATTCGGAAGTTTTATGTTTTTTGTCGCAAGGAACGTCGATAATTTTAACATTGATAGAGTTTTGTTGGTTGTTTGATAAGCAGTATTGATAGCTACAATGACTTTTTGATTCATTATAGTTTTAAGAAGAGTTGCTGTATAACCATCATTAATAGCCACATTGTATTTTTGATTCATTATAGTTGTAAGAAAATTTGTTTTATAACCATTATTAATAACCGCATTGTATTTTTAATTCATTATAGTTTAAGAAAATATGCTATATAACCATCATTAATAACCACATTATATTTAATTCATTATAGTTTTAAAAGAATTCGTGAGTTTTATGTTTTTTGTCTAATGGAACATCACTACTTTTAATAATGATAGAACCTTGAAGCTTGTTTTATAAGCATCATTATAAGCCGCAATGATTTTGTAATTCATTATAGTTTGAAGAGAACTGTTAATTTTTATGTTTTTTGTTTCAAGAATGTCAATAATTGTCATAATGACGAGACACTGATGCGTGTTATGTAAGCATCATTATTAGCCACAATGACTTTTTAATTCATTATAGTTTTAGGAGAATTCGTAATTTTTATGTTTTTTGTCTAAAGGAACGTCAATAATTTTCGTATTGGAAAACCCTAGCAGGCTGTTTAATAAGCATTGTTAATAGATACAATGATTTATTGAATTCGTTTCTAGTTTTAAGAGAATTAGTAACTTTTATGTTTGAATCAAGAAACGCCAATAATGTTTCAAATTTCCAAAATTTAGGAGGTTCGTATATAAACAGTATTGGTAGCAACAGTGATTTGTTAATTCATTATAGTTTTAAGAGAATTCGTAACTTTGATGTTTGTTGTCTCAAAGAACGTCAATAATTTTCACATTGATGAACTCTTGCAGGTTGTTTCATAATCATTATTAACAACCACAATGAATCTTGTTGGTTGTTTTATAACCATTATTCACAGCCACAATGTATTGTTCATTCGTTGTATTTTTAAGAGGTCTTAGTGACATCAGAAAATGTTTTTAGTTGATGCAACCAACAGATGCTATATTTTTGTTTTTGCATTTTATCCCGATTGTACCATTTCCTCCACCCTTGGATTAAGATCATCTTTCAAACTTTGATGTTAATTGAAACTAGAATTTCCACTCGTATTTCGTGACGTGTTTAAATGCATACGAGATTTTCACGGGAAGGCTCACGGTTTTAATTTCCTCTCTCTATCCATTTCGCGAATAAAGAAGTAAAAAATGCGCCGGAGTTTCTTCGGCGCAATCGAGTTTTCTGTACAGCCGCTACAGCGTATAATCAAGGCCACCGGAAATAGATCTATCTTTCGGTGGTCTCGGTATAATGCTGTGTGGGTCGCGGCCCATGAAACTTTAACCACGGTCCGGTGGTGGCCTGGCCTATGTCGTTGCCGGGCGCACGATTATGGCTAACTTTAACCTTAAATAAAATAAAAACTACTGAGGATAGGTGGCTGCTATTTGGTAAGTTTGATGACTGGAGGGTGGATGATCTACATAGCAATTTGCAGCCCTCTAGCCTCAGTAGTTTTTAAGATCTGAGGGCGGACGGAAAAAGTGCGGACAGAAAAAAGTGCGGACAGAAAAAAGTGCAAACAGAAAAAGTGCGGACAGAAAAAGTGCGTACGGACAGACAAAGCCGGCACAATAATTTTCTTTTACAGAAAACTAAAAAGTCAGGTCGGTTTATTTAGGGAAAAGTTCTTTACCAAAAATATTCAAGTATTATCCAGTCTGAGGACAGTTACTTCAAGTAATCCATCACAAGACGTTGAGGAAATATATATATTGGATAATAATATCGAGCCCTGACAAACCATTAATCTTCTTCAGTAATGTGTGATATTTTAACTAGCGTCATGAAACAAACGCAACTCGCTGGAACTCATCAGTAAATATTAATCTCCATTTTTAGTTTTCTGTAAAAGAAAATTATTTTGCCAGCTTTGTCTGTCCGTCCTCACTTTTTTCTGTCCGCACTTTTTTTTCCGTTTGCTCTTTTTCTGTCCACACTTTTTTCTGTCCACACTTTTTTCTGTCCACACTTTTCTGTCCACACTTTTTTGTGTCCGCACTTTTTTCTGTCCGCACTTTTTTTCTGTCCACACTTTTTTCTGTCCACACTTTTTTCTTTCCGCACTTTTCTGTCCGCACTTTTTCTGTCCGCACTTTTCTGTCCGCACTTTTTTCTGTCCACTTTTTTTTCTGTCCGCACTTTTTTCTGTCCACACTTTTTCTGTCCGCACTTTTTATGTCCGCACTTTTTTCTGTGCGCTTTATTCTATCCGCACTTTTTTCCGTCCACACTTTTAGTCCGCACTTTTTTCTGTCCACACTTTTTTCTTTCCGCACTTTTCTGTCCGCACTTTTTCTGTCCGCACTTTTCTGTCCGCACTTTTTTCTGTCCACTTTTTTTCTGTCCGCACTTTTTTCTGTCCGCCCTCAGATCTTAAAAACTACTGAGGCTAGAGGGCTGCAAATTGGTATGTTGATGACCCACCCTCCAATCATCAAAAATACAAAATTGCAGCCCTCTAGCCTCAGTAGTTTTTATTTTATTTAAGATTAAAGTTAGCCATAATCGCGCTTCTGGTAACGATATAGGCCAGGCCACCACCGAGCCGTGGTTAAGGTTCCATGTCCCGCGGCTCATACGGTGTCCTTGATTATACGCTGTACAGAAAACTCGATTTGTTTGTTATTCCCGACGCTTTGCCATGAATACAAATTCTTCATTAGCCGCTGAATATTTCGCATCACATAAAACACTCACTTGTCACTCGGCCGGTCGGCAAAATGAATTCTCTTTTATAATCAACAACACTTTTCTAGCACTTCATTTTGGTTTTAAATATTACCTTGCATTTTATCATTTTGTTAAAATTTCATCTATTTATTTATTGATGTGTTCATTTATTTTGTTTTTTCTTTTTAAACTGATCTCTCCTTTTGCATTTCGCAATTCTTTCTGTTAATTCTTTCAAATGAACGAAATAATATTCTTTGGAAACTTGAATTTCAAGTCAGTGTTCCTTATGAATGTTTCGTCTTCTGAATAATAATAATGATAATAATAATAATAATAATAATAATAATAATAATAATAATAATAATAATAATAATAATAATAATAATAATAATATCCGTTGGAAGGTTGAATTTCAAGTCAATGTCCTTTCTGAGCTTGTTCCATGTGAATAGGTTTCATCCTCTGAATAATAATAATAATAATAATAATAATAATAATAATAATAATAATAATAATAATAATAATAATGAGTTTTCAAATGGAGTGAAAGTGGTGCATAATAATAATAATAATAATAATAATAATAATAATAATAATAATAATAATAATAATAATAATAATAATAATACGAGTTTTCAAATGGATGTGAAAATGGTGAATAATAATAATAATAATAATAATAATAATAATAATAATAATAATAATAATAATGATAATAGCTTTCAGATGGACGTGGAAATGGTGCATAATAATAATAATAATAATAATAATAATAATAATAATAATAATACGAGTTTTCAAATGGATGTGAATATGGTGAATAATAATAATAATAATAATAATAATAATAATAATAATAATAATAATAATAATAATAATAATAATATGAGTTTTCAGATGGACGTGAAAATGGTGAGTAATAATAATAATAATAATAATAATAATAATAATAATAATAATAATAATAATAATAATAATAGCTTTCAAATGGACGTGCAAGCCTTACAGAAGCAATTAAAAGCACAGTCAGAGTTGCATTTAATAAAAAGAAAATGCGTATTACGGCATTCACTGCAGCGAAAATGAAAGGGCAGGGTGTACGGAGCGGAAAGGCCAAATGGTAATTACTTGTAGAGAAACTGGGAGCTTTTAAAACGAAACACAAAGGGGTGGTTGTACATAGTATTAGTTCTGCTGGTGCTCTTTCATTAAGTGAAATATTGCTTTACTATTTTTTTTTATTTGTCATAATGGTTCGTTTCTAGTTTTTTTTGTGAAAAGAAGCTTTTGTCCTGGCTTTGTCTGTCCGTCCGCACTTTTTTCTGTCCGCACTATTTTCTGTCCGCACTTTATTCTGTCCACACTTTTTTCTGTCCGCACTTTTTCTGTCCGCACTTTTTCTGTCCGCACTTTTTCTGTCCGCACTTTTTCTGTCCGCACTTTTTCTGTCCGCACTTTTTCTGTCCGCACTTTTTCTGTCCGCACTTTTTTCTGTCCGCACTATTTTCTGTCCGCACTTTTTCTGTCCGCCCTCAGATCTTAAAAACTATTGAGGCTAGAAGGCTGCAAATTGGTATGTTGATCATCCACCCTCCAATCATCAAAAATACCAAATTGCAGCCCTCTAGCCTCAGTAGTTTTGATTTTATTTAAGGTTAAATTAGCCATAATCGTGCTTCTGGCAACGATGTAGGCCAGGCCACCACCTAGCCGTGGTTAAAGTCTCATGGGCCGCGACTCATACAGCATTATACCAAGATCACCGAAAGATAGATCTATTTTCGGTGGCCTTGATTATACGCTTTACAGAAAACTCGATTGCGCCGAGGACACTTCGACGCATTTTATACTCGTTCTTTCGTGAGATATTGAGTGAAATTTACAATGTTATATAACAATACTCTTTATATCTAGATACTTCTAGTCAAATTCCTCTTCAATTTACCTATCTGTTTATTTTTTTTTAGTTTCTATTTAATTTCATTACGGCGTCGATAACCTAGAAGTTGGGACGCCAGTTTTAGTGCCCGTGATTCAATCAATCAATCATGATTTGAATACTACTGTAATAAATACATTTGTATTTGATATATTTTGTAATATTTTTTCCATGTCGTCGGTTTTGTTGTCGAAAAATAAAATTAATATGACATTCCATATTACTGCTCTTCTGGATTTGAACACTGTTGTATTAAATATACAGTTGTATTTAATACGTTTTATAAATTTATCCATGAACTTTTTATTCTCAGTGTTGTTGTTTTTTCATACTTTAACCACTCGTCGGTTTTGTGGTAGAAAAATAAAATTACTGTATTAAATACAGTTGTATTTAAAATACATTTTATATATTCCATCCATGTAGAATCCCATGCACTCACTGTTCTCAGTAATATTGCCCTTTAATGCTTTATCCCTAGTCGGTTTTGTGGTAGAAAAATAAAAATTAATGTGATATTCAGCGTTACAGCATTTCGTGATTTGAATACAACTCTATTAAATACAGGTGTATTTGATACGTTTTATAAATGTTACCCATAGAGAATCCCAAGCATTTATTGTCCTCAGAACATCAGTTTTTTAATACTCCATTCCTCGTCGGTTTCTTAGCGGGGAAATAAGGTTATTATTAATGATAATAATTTCCATCCCACAATCTGGTTAAGGCAGTCTGTGCGTCTAGATGACTAGATATAAACAGATGGGAAACATAGCTTCGATTCCCGGTGACCTAGCAGCTATTATAACCCTTGCGCACATGCCCTTTATAACCCTGATAGGCCTGAAAGAGGGATATAAGGTCTACCAACTCGTGAAAAGGTCCCTGAAACGAACAGAAAAAAAATAATATATATTGCATCGCTTCGACTCCCGGAGAGCTAGCAGCTATTATAACCCCTTGCCCATATGCCCTTTATAACCCTGAAAGCCCTAGAAGAGGGATATAAGGTCTACCAACTCGTGAAAGGTCCCTGAGACGAACAGAAAAAAAATGAATATATAAGACATAGCTTCGATTCCCGGAGACCTAGCAGCTATTATAACCTTGCCCACAAGTCCCTTATAACCCTGGAAAGCCCTGAAAGAGGACTAAAAGGTCTGGTAGTGGACTATAAGGCCTAGCAACTCATGAAAAGGCCCTGAGATGCACAGGAAAAAAATTAATATATAATGCATTGCTTCGATTCTCTGTGAACGAACACCTATTATAACCCCTGCCAACAAGGTCTTTATAACCCCGGACACCCTGGAAGAGGACTGTAAAGTCTGAAAGAGGACTGAAAGGTCTTAAAGAGGACTGAAATGTCTTGAAGAGGACTATAAAGTCCAGCAACTCACGAAAAAGCCCTGTACTCCAGCCCCAAAACAGGGGGCCACGAACGTGAGTGCTCCAGCGTCCAGTAGCAGACCACGCTTGTTGAAGCGGCAGATCAATAGATGGCGTTGGCTCTCTCGTTCCCTATCTATCACCCCTGCGCGTAAAGAGGTTCCCTTTTTTTTTTTTGTATTATTTTGTCTCCTTTTTGTATTCTATTGAAGCTCGCGTCGTCAGAGTGTTTACAGGAACAACGAGCTTTGAATCAGGCGATAAACTCCCCGCCGTGGGATTTCTTGTTGCAGGGAGTTTGGGAGGGGGATTTTGAATGGAATTGAGTTTTGCGTTTCATTATTGCGTATTACTCGCGTTGCGGAGTTGCTGCTACGCTTGAGTTTTGTGATGTTTACTTTTCGCTTGGACATTCGACGGCGAATTTCGAGAGGAATTATTGAATGTTATTGCGTTAATCCTTTTTGAATTAACATTAATTTAACAGCACTAATAATGCGTTATTATTATTATTATTATTATTATTATTATTATTATTATTATTATTATTATTAATTATTATTATTATTATTATTATTATTCGAAGAAAATTTCTAAAGGAATTATAGAATATTCTTACGTTAATCTTGTGGAAAATGTCATTCATTTAGTTGCGCTATAAATGCATTATTATTATTATTATTATTATTATTATTATTATTATTATTATTATTATTATTATTATTATTATTATTATTCGAGGGCGAATTTCTAAAGGGATTATAGAATATTTTTGCGTTAATCTTATGGGAAATATCGTTCATTTAACTGCGCTAAAAATGCGTCATTATTATTATTATTATTATTATTATTATTATTATTATTATTATTATTATTATTATTATTATTTTCTAAAGGAATTAGAATATTCTTGCAAACGTTTTGAATTGACGAGTTTAACAACACTAATAATGTTCTATTATTAATTATTATTATTATTAAAACATTATTATTATTATTAAAAACGTTCTAGAGAATATGCAATAAATTACTTATCTAAAACAATTCTCCATGTCTTTTGTAATTTATTATTATTATTATTATTATTATTATTATTATTATTATTATTATTATTATTATTATTATTATTATTAAAGGTTCAAACCAAGGGGCAATGCATTAACTATCTAAAACAATTCTCGTAGTATTTTATAATTTACTTATATTTTTTATCTCTTTATTCATGAATTTGTTAATTTATTTTTTCTTTTCTGATAACTTATCTCTTCTTCTTGTATTTCCTATTATATTTTTGGAATTTCTTTCAAATGAACACCATAATATTCTTTGGAAGCTTGAATTTCAAGTCAGCGACCCCTGTGGTGGGATTCTTCCATATGAATAGGGTTCATCTTTGATTAATAATAATAATAATAATAATAATAATAATAATAATAATAATAATAATAATAATAATAATAAATATTTAGAGGTCAGAAGATTCTACAACTGATCTAGGAAAACTATAAAAATAATAATAAAAATAATAATAATAATAATAATAATAAATATTTGGAGACCAGAAGAATCTACAACTGATCTAGGCAAACTATAATAATAATAATAATAATAATAATAATAATAATAATAATAATAATAATAATAATAATAATAATTCTTTAGAAGCTTGAATTTCAAGTCAATGGCCTTGTGGGCATGTTTTGAATAATAATAATAACTAATAATAATAATAATAATAATTAATAATAATAATAATAATAAATAATAATAATAATAATAATTCTTTGAAGCTTGAATTTCAAGTCAATGGCCTTAATAATGTTTTGAATAATAATAATAATAATAATAATAATAATAATAATAATAATAATAATAATAATAATAATAATAATAGATATTTGAAGACCAGAAGATTCTACAACTGATCTGGGCAGACTAATCCACATTTTAGCTGTAACCAAGATCAAATTCTTAGTAAATTGAGCAATATTGAACTTGATACTTAGAAAATGACATACTATGATTGGAGCAGCCTACCTCGTGTAGCATGGAAAAAAGAAGTAAAAAAAATGCGCCGAAATTTTTTTCGGTGCAATCGAGTTTTCTGTACAGTGTGTAATGCTGTATGAGCCGTGGCCCATGAATCTTCCAGCCACGGTCCGGTGGTGGCATGTGTTGTTGGTACCCATAGCGGTGCCAGAAGTATGATTATGGCTAAATTTAGACTTAAATGAAATAAAAACTAATGAGGCTACAGGGCTGCAATTTTGTATTTTTGATGGTTGGGGGGTGGATGATCAACATACCAATTTGCAGCCCTCTAGCCTCAATAGTTTTCAAGATCTGAGGGCGGACAGAAAAAGCCCGGACGGACAGACAAAGCCGTCACAATAGTTTTCTTTCGCAGAAAACAAAAAAACAAGTACGTCAGGTAGAGAAGATTGGAGAAGATGTATGTCGCTGTAGCACATTCCACCCAAACAGACCTAATGAACTCGCCATGCGGAGACACACACACTATAACATTACCCCATCAATCAATCATCTGAAATCCTAGAGTCCATCTGACCTGGCTTACAACAATGACGAGTCCCGTGAACGGAAATCACCGCGTCGTCAGAATCGGATTTCGGGGAAGAGAATAATGAAGTAATCACGACCAAACGGGACCTGTGTTTTGCCAGGGGTCCCAGCCCCCCCTCCTCCCCCCAACCTTCCTTCCCCCCGCCCGCCATACGTGTACGCAGAATTTCCCCGAGCGGAGTCATTCATTATTGTAATGGGCAAATCATGCAAAATGCCTTGTTTGCTCCCCCCCCCCCCACGATGAGAATAGAAGTGGTTGATAATGAGCTCGGGGTGGTTATAGAAAGTTGGTGGGGGGGAGGTGGAATCTGATGTAGTCCGTCTGTTATTTCTTATATGAGTGGAATTTTCATATATTAGACTTCTTTATTCATTGTTCTGGGTAAGATCATTTCAAGGATTGAACAGGTCCAAACAGAAGACTATTTTTTGTGTGTTGACATAAACTTAATCATTTTATAATCCTAATTGTAAAATAAAAATGATATAGAATTCTGTTATTTATTGTATTAGTGTTCTGAGTAAGATCATTTCAAGAATTTTCAAACAGAAGAATATTTTTGTGTAGACTTCTTTATTCATTGTTAAGAATTATAAGATCTGTTCAAGGATTGAACAGGTCCAAGTCTGAGAATGTTTTTTCTGTGATATATCAGACAGAAGTCTAATCATATCGTAATCCTAATTGTAAAAGAAAAATGATAAAGAATTCTGTTAAATTTTCATAAATCAGACTTCTTTATTTATTGTCCTGGGTAAGATCTGTACAAGAAATGAAGCGGTTCAAATCTGATTTTTTTTTTTTTTTTTAATTTTGAGAAAAACGTTCATACACTAGATTTTTTATTTACCGTTCTGCGTAAGATCTGTGCAAAGATTGAACAGGTTTAGATCGGAGAATATTGTTTTTGGAATACATTTTAAAAGAAATATGATCTAGATTACTACAGTCCTTTCATCACATTTAGAGATGCGAGCACTTCTGGAAAAAAATTCCATTTATACATTTATTTATTTATTTATTCTGGAGTTAAAATGAAAAAGAAATGTATTGCTCCAAGGGACTGAAGTTTTTACAAATATAAATGTTTTTCATAAACGGAAATTAACGAAATGACAGATGTTAAAGAAAAATTCCACTAGATTTTTATTTACCATTCTGCGTCGATTAGGAAAAAAATATTTGTTTACTATATTTCAGAGGATTTATTTTAGTAGCTAACATTTATAGAAAAAATTCCATTTATGAAATGAAAAAAAAATGTACTTGCCGCATTTTATTTTTTTCATGTATGTTATTTTTTGTTATTAATTTATGGAAATTAATATTCTATATATATATATATTTATATATATATATATATATATATATATATATTTTTTTCCATGTATGTTATATTTTCATATATACAAATTAATATTCTATATATACACATACATACATACAAACATACATTATATATAAACATATATATACACATACATATATATATACATATATATATATATATATATATATATATATATATATATATATATATATATATATATATATCATTTTAGTTATAGGAGAGATCACCTAATTTGAACTTGATAAAATATACATACATATAATTCTTCAACACATGTACATAAATATATATATATATATATATATATATATATATATATATATATATATATATATATATATATATGTGTGTGTGTGTGTGTGTGTGTGTGTGTGTGTGTGTGTGTGTATGTATAAACACTACGTAATGTCCATAAAGAAATCTCTACCCTATGTGGAAAAAATAAATCCATAAGATCTGAACAGGTTTAATCCCGGCAAAATGCAAAATGATTTTTGCGTAATTCTGAGGATTAACCCTAAGCTTTGGGCCAAAAATGTTTCAATTTCTGAGCGAGTCAAGGTCAATCTACCTGAAATAATATATTTCATATATCAATTATTTTAAATGTATCTGAGTTGAAGGCGATTTAACTGAGGATGGTGTATTTTCTAAACAAATAATAATAATAATAATGATAGTAATAATAATAATAATAATAATAATAATAATAATAATAATAATAATAATACAGTATCATTATTATTTAAATTTCCTGATTATTATTATTATTATTATTATTATTATTATTATTATTATTATTATTATTATTATTAATCAAAGATGAACCCTATTCATACGGAACAAGCCCACCACAGGGGCCATTGACTTGAAATTCAAGCTTCCAAAGATTATTATTATTATTATTATTATATTATTATTATTATTATTATTATTATTATTATTATTATTATTATTATTATTATAGTTTGCCTGGATCAATTGTAGAATCTTCCGATCTTCAGATATTCATTATTATTATTATTATTATATTATTATTATTATTATTATTATTATTATTATTATTATTATTATTATTATTATTATTATTATTATTATTATTATTATTATTATTATTATAGTTTGCCTAGATCAATTGCAGAATCTTCTGATCTGCAAATATTTATTATATTATTATTATTATTATTATTATTATTATTATTATTATTATTATTATTATTATTATTATTATTATTCAGAACATGCCCTCCACAGGGGCCACTGCCTTGAAATTCAAGCTTCCAAAGAACATGGTCTTCATTTGAAAGAAGTAACGGAAGGTAATTGGGAATACAGAAGAAAGAGATCAGGTATTAGAAAAGAAAGGATTAATTAATAAATAGATAAATAGATGAAGACGTAAATGAATTAGCAAAACTCGAGGAGAGTTGCTTTAGAATAGCAACTCATGCATTGAACCTTCGCTTGAGCTTTTGAGTTTCAGATTTTAAAGCGAAGAGCAAATTAATTCCTGCTCTCTCCTGTTCCTCCTATTTTCTGTTTCTCGTATTTACTTATTTATCACCTTTTCCTGCACCTTGCCTCTCTCTCATGAGTTTATCATAGAGTCTGTTGACTGTCCATAAGGGTTTTCAAGCTGAAGATTTAATGAAAGATAGAAAAAGAAAGAACGATTATTCTGACGCAGGAAATATGGGATATTGATTCCACGTCGGAGAGCAAATCAGAATGATGTATTTTTCCTCATCTGGCGGAAATTAGATATAAAAAAAATCAAGTATATTGACGAATAGATTGTATTTGTAACTATTATTATCGTTCACGTTTTTACAACAATGTAACCCTTGTCAATGTCATTTGCAGTTTACTGACACGTTGGTGCCTTGGGGTAATATTATCCTGATGCACATGAAATACTCCATTTTGATGTTGTTGGAATTATAATAAAATATGTTTTATGCAAATAGAAATCTTGGAAAGATTTACACGATTCTCTTACAGTTAATCGATTTGTTATCCCAAGACATTTAGCTCATAAATATTGATAATATTTGATAACAAAAGGTCAAAACAAGATTCAAACGCCCTAACCTCTATGTCTCTGTTCAGTACAAGTATTATCCTTTATAGAAATGAGAAATTCTAATAAATAATTTGATAGTCAGGTATTACATAATTATTATAGATTATTTATCATGTTAATTGCATTATCTTTTCATACTACACTACAAAGTTACTGTAGCAATTTCTGAGCGATGTTGTTTCAGTAATAAGTTTTGTTTTGTTCTAACATGAAAATAATACTGAATGGCGTGGAACTTATCAATTCAATTATTGTCCAATTTTTATGATTGTTCAAGTCTCAATAAGCCGAAGTAGTGATTAGCAAAATTAGTAATTAAAGTTACCTGTTCTAGGATTAGGAATAAGCATGGCTTGAGTCCATACACAAAGAAATGGATGAAACATGACATATTTCAAGTTATTATACCTTGATGTTTTGAAAAGCACAGTTTAAATGACTGAAGACATAAACTTGCTGACATAGCAGAAAGGATTCATGTCTGTTTTGTGAGGCTGTGAGCTTCTGAGGTCGTGTTCACACTGCAGAAAAATATGCCACAAACACATGTTGGAAACTTGTCATACACACGTCACAAACTAGTTGAATACATGTCAACATCTTGGATGTCATATGTACTAGTGGGCATCTTATTGCATACACGTTGCAAACAAGTTGAATACATGTCCACAACTTTGTATTTCATATTTTGTGAGTTGATGACATGTATTCAACTTGTTTGTGAGCTGATGACATGTATTCAACCTTTTTGTGAGTTGATGACATATATTCAACATTTTTTGTAAGTTGGTGATATTTATTCAACTTGTTTGTGAATTGATGGCTTGTATTCAACTTGTTTGTGAGTGGATGACATGCATTCAACATTTTTTGAGAGTTGATGACTTGTATCCAACTTGTTTGTGAGTTGATGACATGTATTCAACTTGTTTGTGAGTTGATGACATGTATTCAACATTTTTTGTGAGTTGATGACATGTATTCAACTTGTTTGTGAGTTGGTGTCATTTATTCAACTTGTTTGTGCGTTGATGACATGCATTGAACTTGTTTGTGAGTTGATGGCAGGCATTCAACTTGTTTGTGAGTTGATGACAGGCATTCAACTTGTTTGTGAGTTGATGACATGTATTCAACTTGTTTGTGAGTTAACGACATGTATTCAACATCTTTTGTGAGTTAATGATATGTTTTCAACTTGTTTGTGAGTTGATGACATGTATTCAACTTGTGTGTGATTTGATGGCATGACATTCAACTTGTTTGTGAGTTGACGACATTTATTCAACTTGCTAGTGAGTTGATGACATGTATCCAACTTGTTTGTGAGTTGGTGACATGTCTTCAACTTGCTTGTGAGTTGATGACATGTTTTTCAGCTGTTTGGATACACTTGTAGAACCTCACAGTCAAGTAAAACAGATGAAAGTGATAGTCATGACCTGATTAAGATGCATTACAAAAAGAATATGATTGCTGTAGTTTTATGGCATGAAATACGTAGCTCTTGTCTTATTATGTTGCAGTTTATACATTCTTGAGAATAAATATGGTCGGATGCATATCTCATCACTTCATAATTAAAACTGAAAACGAGAATCGAGTTTAATTACCGAGGGTAAAGGAACTATCGTCTGCAAACTTGGATGCTACAAAGATAATTAAGTTAGAAAAGGAAGAGTGAAGATTAATATTTGATGGGAAGGTAAATAAAAACAAAAAAACAAAACCGACATGAAATGTAATCAGAAATGAAACAAGTGAAAAATGCGCTGAAGTTTCTTCGGCGCAATCGAGTTTTCTGAACAGACGCTTCAGCCTATAATCAAGGCCACCGAAAAATTGATCTATCTATCTTTCGGTGGTCTCGGTATAATGCCGTATGAGTCGCGGCCCATGAAACTCTCAGCCGGCCGTGGTAGCAGCCTGTGTTGCTGCGTTGCCAGAAGCACGATTATGGCTAACTTTAACCTTAAATAAAATAAAATAAAATGAAAACTACTGAGGCTAGAGGGCTGCAATTTGGTACGTTTGATGACTGGAGGGTGGATGATCCACATACCAATTTGCAGCCCTCTAGCCTCAGTAGTTTTTAAGATCTGAGGGCGGACAGAAAAAAGTGTGGACGGACAGACTAAACCGTCACAATAGCTTTCTTTTGCAGAAAACTGAAAATGGAGAATAAAACTGGAAAAAATAGTTTAGATGAGAATTAATATCTGACAAGGTGAATAAAAACATAGAGGATAAAACTAAAAACACTTTAGGTCAGAATATCTTAGAGTTTGAAAATTAATTCGTAGTTTGCGAATTTTTATTAAAGGAAAGTTTTCAGTTATTATCGGTTTGTGATTTGGTAATGGAGGGTGACTCCGCAGAATCTTCATTATTATCGTGTGAAAAACGACAATAATTTGTGGTACAGATTATTATTATTATTATTATTATTATTATTATTATTATTATTATTATTATTATTATTATTATTATTATTATTATTATTTAACCAGACCACTGAGATAAAATACTGTACACTTGACTAATTGAAAATTAAGTTTATTATTATTATTATTATTATTATTATTATTATTATTATTATTATTATTATTATTATTTTTTCAACCAGGCCATTGAGATAAAATGCATAGCACTTGAATAATGAAAACTAATTTATATTAAATTACATTAAACAAAATATTAATGAAGCGAAAATGACGAAAAATCTGACAGAATTACTTTAACAGATACTTTTCAAAACCTACCATTGGTTTTAATTTTTTGTAAAAAGAAGAAAAACTATTGTGCCGGTTTTGTCTGTTTGTCCGCACTTTATCTGTCTATATTCTGTCTATATATAATATAAATATAAAAGTATATCTATATATATATATATATATATATATATATATATATATATATATATATATATATATATATATATATATATATAAAAAAAAAATAAATTGAAAAGGCCTTGCCTCGTGAATTCACAAATGAGACAAAATCGACAAGAACAAAATACAAACAAAATTACAGAATTACGAAGAACGTAATCACAAAAATGCATTACACCAAACACTCGCCCGGCAGGTTAGGTCGTCAAGACAAAGAATCGCTTCGTTTTATCAAGATTCTTGTTTTATATTTATTTCTTTCTTTTATTATTATTTTTTTATTTTTTATTTTCTATTTTTTGCTTCTTTCTTTATCATTGCTTTCCTTTTATATTTGCTTATTTCTTTTGCTCGTCTACGATTAACACGACAAGCGCAAGAAGATACCCTACCCTCCATTACTAAGCACGACCGTCATTAAGATAAGAAGATACCGCCTCGTTTTCTTACAAAGAAAACAAGAAAGCTGAAGATAATGACACGTTAAGAACCTGAAACAAAAACGAATTGAAACAATAATGAAACACGTTTCCTTTTTTTTATTTTTTGTTTTTGTTAACTGATAAGAAACTGTCGCATTTAGTGCAGTGGTCATTTAGATAATGTTCAGATAAGAGTTCCTTTTACTGTACCTCCTCTCATAGTCTCTCTCTTCCATCTAACAGCTGATTCATAGTGAAACTGCTCTGAGGTTTTCCTCCTGTTACACCTTTCAGATTACCTACTCTCAGTATCCCTTTCAATGCTGACTGACCTCATAGCTCCCTTGGCATTTAGTCTAAATTCTATATTCATTCAGTGGTCCAGTGGTATTATGTAATAGTGTCACGGGTTCGATTCCCTGTGGGTGACTGAATGCTTTTGGTCTTTTTATTGAGCACTTGTGACTTACGTACTTGGTAGTTAGTTGGTTATGGTGGGTTGCAAACAGTGTGGTCGTGATGCACTTGGTAGTGACTTGGTTTAGTGGGTTGCAACTAATATTGTGGGGTGGGTAAATAAGAATAGGTGATCTAAAGTGAATTGGGTACCTGGTAATTGGTCAGCTGTTGTGGGTTGCAAACAGCGTAGGAGAGTAGGAAGGGATGAAATGATCATGGGTGAATATAGGCCTCGGAACCCCATCCAATACAACCCTCCCAAAACCTTCAGAAAAAAAGGGGTAAGGTAGACGGTTTAAATGGGTATAGATGGGTATATAGGCCTAGTACCCCATCCAGTAAGGCTTTCACAAAACCGTAAGAAGAAAAGGTAGTGGGTAGACGATTGTAAGGGGTATAGATGGGTATATAGGCCTAGTAACCCCATCCAGTAAGGCTTTCACGAAGCTAGATATGGGTATAGGCCTAGTAACCCCATCCGATAAGACACTCCCAAACCCTTAATAAGAAAAGAAGGGGAAGGATAGATAATTGTAATGGGTATGGATGGGTATATAGGCCTAGCAACCCCATCCAGTAAGGCTTTCACGAAGGTAGATATGGATATAGGCCTAGTAACCCCATCCGATAAGACACTCCCAGAACCTTAAGAAGAAAATATAGAAGTTAGACGATTGTAATGGGTATAGATAGGTGTAGCCCTAGCAACCCCATCCCAATAAACTCCCCTACCCCAGAAGTATAAAAAGACCACAGTAATCATGAATGAAAGTGCCCACCACCACCACCACCACCGCCGCCGCCGCCTCCATCACAATCATCCCGACCCGTCTTATTGGCTCGTTCAACAGCCACAAAGCCGGACGTGACTTGACTTCGTCTCTCCTCTTCATATGCTCTGTATTAAACACACCTTTCTCTCTCTCTCTCTCTCTCCTCTCTCTCTCTCTCTCTCTCTCTGGGGAAGGGGAGAAGGGTTTGGGGGGGGGTGTTTGGGGAAGCGAGTGGGCCACGTTTCAAATTCGGCCGGAACGGTTTGACAGCCGAATTAAGCCCGGAGTCGAGGCAACAATGGGCCCTCATCGGACGGCCAAAATGCTCGGGCGGAAATCACTGCTGGCGTGTGGCTTAACCTTCCGTGTATTTCTCTCTCTCTCTCTCTCTCTCTCTCTCTCTCTCTTGTTTATCTATTTTTCTGTCTGTCTATCTATCTATTCATCTCTCTCTCTCTCTCTCTCTCTCTCTCTCTCTCTCTCTCTCTCTCTCTCTGTCTATCTATCTATCTATCTGTCAATCTGTGTCTTTTTTTCTACCTTCTCTCTCTCTCTCTCTCTCTCTCTCTCTCTCTCTCTCTCTCTCTCTCTCTAACTATATATTATATATTATATATATACATACCTACCTACATACATAAAATCTGTAACACACGTGTCAGCTTTCATATAAGAAACAATTTCAAACCACACAAGGTCATTCGTCTGTCGTCAATTAAAATCTCTACATACTCTAATTCTTAAATCTTAATAATTTCTATATTTTTAAGGTAAATACACCTCACGCCTAAAACTTGCAAACTCTAATAAAACGCGCAGACTTAAAACGCACAAAAGTATTCGAGTATAAAAAAAATCACTTTCAAAAATCGTCCATCATATATGAATGACCATGACGCGAGGAAATCACGCACCTCGCACGTACTCTGTCGATTGATGAGACATCAGAAGGAAGTCGACTCAATCTCGACGGTTTTAGACAGATAGAACAGGCGAGGGCGGTCGATTAGACGTTAGGGGGGAGTCTACGAATGTCGAAATCGGCTCCGGAACGGAGGGTATTGTCATGTTAATTCGTCATATTCATTTGTATCCATTCTGGAATTGTCTGAGTTGATTTGAAGAAATGGATCTTTCGTTGATAGTGGCCCCACCCCTAAGGGTTTCAACCCGGTATGTATCCATTACAAAAT
>NC_089788.1:76087719-76090219 GCF_040412425.1 Macrobrachium rosenbergii | reverse complement strand
ATTATTATTATTATTATTATTATTATTATTATTATTATTCAAAAGATAAACCCATATTCTTATGCAACAAGCCCACAGGGCTATTGACTTGAAATTCAAGCTTCCAAAGATTATTATTATTATTCATTATTATTATTATTATTATTATTATTATTATTCAGAAGATAACCCTATTCATCTGGAACAAACGCACAGGAGCCACTGACTTGAAATTCAAGCTCCCAAAGAATATTATTATTATTATTATTATTATTATTATTATTATTATTATTATTATTATTATTATTATTATTATTATTTTCCCATCCCAGTCATCCTATTAAACTGGGCGGTATTTATATTGTTGTGGGGGGGTCCCAGGTTGCATCCTGCCTCCTCAGGAGTCCGTCACTTTTCTCACCATGTGCGCTGTTTCTAGTGCACTCTCTTCTGCATGAGTCCTGGAGCTACTTCATCTAGTTTTACAGATTCCTTTTCAGGGAACTTGGGATCGTGCCTAGTGTCCCTATTATTATTATTATTATTATTATTATTATTATTATTATTATTATTATTATTATTATTATTATTATTATTATTATTATTATTCAGGAGATGAACCCTATTCTTATGGAACAAGCCCACCAAAGGGGCCACTGACTTGAAATTCAAGCTTCCAAAGAATATGGTGTTTATTAGGAAGTAAGAGGAGGCATAGGGAAACACAAAAAGAAATCTCACTTATTGAGAGAGAAAAATATAAATCAATAAATTAATAAATAGATAAGAATGTATTAAAATTCAAGGAGAATAGCAGATGTATTCAAATACAGCAGCCATTAGCTTTGAAGACTTAATCTGCCCGTTTCATGGATGAATAGAAATAGAATTTATTTGTAAAATACAACAGATGTATTCAAATGACAACAGCTGTATACTACTGAGGTTTTAAGTTCTCGTTTTTCTTAATATGTATGGATGATTTTGTTACTGGAAACCTTGAATCCTAGTGTGGGAAAAAAAGAGAAACTCTTAATTTCTTTTTAATCAACAAGTTAGTGATAAAGCTTTAAATATGTTTCAGCAGATTTTGAGTGGGGTGAAGTTGCGAGACACAGCTTCTTGATGTCCTCAGTAGATGCTGGTATCCTTTCACACCTGGTAGTTTTGTGTGTGTGTGTATGTATATATATATATATATATATATATATATATATATATATATATATATATATATATATATATATATATATTTTTATATATATATATACATATATATATATATATATATATATATATATATATATATATATATATATATATATATATATATATATATATATATATATATATATATATATATATATATATATATATATATATATATATATATATATATATATATATATATATATATATATATATATACATATATATTCATACCTTAATTTACTCATTCTCTTCCCTTGCTTAAAATCCCATCCTTGGGTAAGATTTAGCCGTTGTAAATCGTACCTTTTAGTTGCAGAGTATAAAACAAATACTCGGAAATATATCTGCGCTATTAAAAAAAAAAAAAAAAACTGAAGTCTTTTCCGCTTTGATAACCACGACTTACTTTTTATTTTTTTTTTTTCCCGTTTGAAAGAAAAACCATGGAAGTATATTCTCCAAATTTAATTGTGGAAACCTGCTTTTGCAATTTATGCCAGCGTCTGTAGTTAAGTTATGGGGACTCTTAGAGTTAAGCTTATTCACTTCATGTGTGTGTGTGTGTGTGTGTGAGAGAGAGAGAGAGAGAGAGAGAGAGAGAGAGAGAGAGAGAGAGAGAGAGAGAGAGAGAGATTTTATGATTGGTTTAATCCCGGCAAGTTGGGGATTATCTGCTGTAGTCTGAAAAGAGTAATGCTCTCTCTCTCTCTCTCTCTCTCTCTCTCTCTCTCTCTCTCTCTCTCTCTCTCTCTCATTTTATTGTCCAGTTAAATTTCCATTTAAAAAAATCTGATTCATAATTTCTCATAAAAAGGGCAGTGTTTTCTTATAAATGGGAATCTCTTTCTCTCTCTCTCTCTCTCTCTCTCTCTCTCTCTCTCTCTCTCTCTCTCTCTCTCTCTCTCTCTCTCTCATTTTATTGTCCAGTTAAATTTCCATTTAAAAAAAAAATCTGATTCATAATTTCTCATAAAAAAGGGCAGTGTTTTTCTTATAACATACTCTCTCTCTCTCTCTCTCTCTCTCTCTCTCTCTCTCTCTCAATTAACTCGCACGGTAACCCTGGTAACGTGACTCCAGGTAGGCAACGATCAGTCAATATCGAACTTTGGCCCACTCGCTTGCAAATCGAGTGCGCTACCACTCGCTCCACTGGAGAGAGAGAGAGAGAGAGAGAGAGAGAGAGAGAGAGAGAGAGAGAGAGAGAGAGAGAGAGAGAGAGAGAGAATAGAAATGTAACTTGACAATAAAATGGGAGAGAGAGAGAGAGAGAGAGAGAGAGAGAGAGAGAGAGAGAGAGAGAGAGAAT
>NC_089788.1:76072719-76075219 GCF_040412425.1 Macrobrachium rosenbergii | reverse complement strand
GGTATAATTCTAAGTTTCCTCCTCCAAAAGTGTAAGCAATACCTAAGTAATTTGGCAGTGGTAAAATACTTAGAAAGTATTAAGTGTAATAAGCTTAATTGCAAATGCCTGTTTAAGGTTTTATGATAGTTACGCTTGGAGTTCATTATTACATCAATATACATACTTGGGTAAACCTTGTGTCTTATAAGATACAACTCAGTTGCTGCAGATCAACTCAAAATAAGACAGAAAATCCTTCACAATATTGCATTCAGTTACTATATGAGAACTACATAGATTAACCCTTACAATATAGTTTGATTTTACTGAAGGGCTTCTCAACCACCGTGAAGTAGAATGTGATTTGGGGAGTACATTGCCTAGCAACGTGGGAGTGGGAGAATGGGGAGGAGGGGGGGGAGATTTACAGGTATGGATTGGGGGGTTGGGGTCGACAGCCAATCATCGTGACTTAGATTAATAACACTGATCAATGTTGATTACATCATTAATAATAATCTTTAATTTCTTTTATATTTTCAGGTGCTCCGAGCTCTCTCCATTTGGTGAGTGTTAATATATTATTATCATTTCAATTTTTGATGAATCAAACATTTTTGAAAGGTGGTTATTATCACTTAATACTGTTTTTTTTTTTTTGTTTTTCTTAGTATAATATTTATGGTTTATCTTTAACTTTCCACAAAATCTTGAGTATCCTTAAAGATGTAGTTTTTATTATTATTATTATTATTATTATTATTATTATTATTATTATTATTATTATTATTATTATTATTATTATTATTATTATTATTATTATGAAAAGTTTGTTTGAATATCACCTCTCGTCACGAACCTATTAATCATCACTGAAAAAATATTTAGCAAGTGTAGAAAATACGTCTTTTCCTCACTTGTAAGTCATTCATTTTTCATATTCATTCACTCACCTTCACTTATCATTCACAAGTTATACAACAATAGGCCTTCCAGAGGAGGTCTATAGAGGCGATAATAGTTTCTTTCAAGTGCGTTTGGGCATTCAGTTTCAATTTCAATGGCGGTTCTAAGGGAACTGACTTGGTTCGTCAGATTTCATTGATTTTTTATTAACTCGAAAATATCAGAGGGTTTACGTTGGTTACCAAATCTCATATATTTTTTATTAACTTCATATTATATTTTCTCACCATTATTACGGTATCTTAAAAAGGCCTTAGTTATTTCTCTGGCTTGATAATACAGATAATGTTTTTAAAAAATCATTCAGACTAAAAAAAAAAAGTAAAAAAAAAAGTAAAAAAAGTTTCTTTGGCGCAATCGAGTTTTCTGCACAGTTGCTACAGCGTATAATCAAGGCCACCGAAAATAGATCTATGTTTCAGTGGTCTCTGTATAATGCTGTATGAGCCGCGGCCCGTGAAACTTTAACCACTGCCCGGTGGTGACCTATCCTATATCGTTGCCAGAAGCACGGTTATGGCCAACTTTAACCTTAAATAAAATAAAAACAACTGAGGCCAGAGGGCTGCAATTTGGTATGTTTGATGATTGGAGGGTGGATGATCAACATACCAGTTTCCAGCCCTCTAGCCTCAGTAGTTTTTAAGATCTGAGGGCGGACAGAAAAAGCGCGGACAGAATAAAGTGCCGACAGAAAAAGTGCAGACAGAAAAAGTGCCGACAGAAAAAGTGCGGACAGAATGAAGTGCGGACGGACAGACAAAGCCGGCACAGTTATTTTTCATACAGAAAACTAAAAACCCATAACTTACTCTATTTTTAAATGTGACTTCCCTGTATTTAGAAGCTAAAATATGATTTATTTTCCTTATTTTACCAGTTGCCATAGCGACGTGATACTCAGTTCCTAATTGGGTGTTTTCCTCATAGAAAATGAACTCGGCACCTTTAAAAAACAAGGGACTTTTAGTGATATCTAGTTTCTAAACCTTAAATCTGTTTTCTGCAAAAATTTTCTTTTGACGTGACTGACATTTGTCGCCTGCAACTCCTGTTTATATATATATATATATATATATATATATATATATATATATATATATATATATATATATATATATATATATATATATATATATATATATATATATATATATATATATATATTTCTGACTCACATCAGGATCGAACCCAAGTCTTTCGATTGAAAGCCCAGACCGCTGCCAACCAGGAAATACAAATCGTAAAAGAAGTAGGAACCTGAGTACCACTTTACCTAAGGCGTTACCTGGTCGATCCTGACGCGAGTCAGAAATTTATTTCCGTTCCACACGTGATTGTGTGTTGATTATTTCTTTCCTCACACAAATCCCATCTCGACAATAATGTACAATGTTCATTCAGCCTTCAGCGCCTGTTATCTGTTGAGCAATGGAATCGTTCTCTCCTATTCCTGATTTCAAAATTTCCTCACCTTTACAGTATTGCACAATAAGAGATATTTTTATTCTTTCCATCCATCTTCAAGGACACCTCATGCGGTGCACTGTAG
>NC_089788.1:76047719-76067719 GCF_040412425.1 Macrobrachium rosenbergii | reverse complement strand
GACAGCCGCATACAACCTTTGGCAAAATGGTTAATTACCTTATTAGTATTTTTTTAAAATCTTGGGTGTTTTTTTATGTCCATTAATTAGAACCATCCTCACTTAAGAAGAAAAAGATGGCTGCTATAGTGTATGTGATACGGATTATGTTCTCTTGAAGAGAGGAAGAACTCAGTTACATTTATGATATATAACACTCAATGTAATCTTTACTGTAAAAAGTTATATACCTAGCGTCAATACAGTTATATTTATAGAGTTACGCACTGTAATGTATATACAGTGGAATATATTTATTTGAAGGAAGGGAGCGCTCAAAGAAATATATTTATGATATATACCTCGATATAATCGTTACTAAAAACAGTATAAAAAGCGTCAATATTATTGCATGTCAAGTCATATCAGAAATAAGTGATTATTTTTAGTTTTCTGTAAAAGAAAAGTATTGTGGCGGCTTTGTCTGTAAGTCCGCACTTTTTTCTGTCCGCACTTTTTCTGTCCGCCCTCAAATCTTAAAAACTACTGAGGCTGGAGGGCTGCAAATTGGTATGTTCATAATCCACCCTCCAATCATCAAACGTACCAAATTGCAGCCCTCTAGCCTCGGTAGTTTTTATTTTATTTAAGGTTAAAGTCAGCCATAATCGTGTTTCTGGCAACGATATAGGATAGACCACCACCGGGCAGTGGTTAAAGTTTCATGGGCCGCGGCTCATAAGCATTAAACTGAGACCACCGAAAGATAGATCTATTTTCGGTGGCCTTGATGACTATACGCTGTAGCGGTTGTACAGAAAACTCGATTGCGCCGAAGGAACTTCGGCGCATCTTTTACTTGTTTTAATTATAAGTTACTCCTGAAATAATTAACTTGCTGATTACACTTGAAAGTTGAAACCAAAATATTGCGTATAGGCAATAATTGATTATTCCTGCTTGGAATTATAAGTATCTGGAAATGTAACTGTTATAAATTATGCAAAAGTACTGCTATATACCTAAATATTAAAAGGTAAAAAATGCGCCGAAGTTCCTTCGGCGCAGTCGAGTTTTTTGTACAGCTTATCGTCAAGGCCACCGAAAACAGATCTCTCTTTCAGTGGTCTCGGTATATTGCTGTATGAGCCGCGGTCCTTGAAACTTTAACCACGGCCCGGTGGTGGCATGGCCTATATCTTTGCCAGACGCACGGCCATGGCTGATTTTAACCTTAAATAAAATAAAAACTACTGAGGCTAGAGGGCTGCAATTTGGTGTGTTTGATGATTGGAAGGTGGATGATCAACATACCAATTTGCAGCCTTCTAGCCTCAGCAGTTTTTAAGATCTGAGGGCGAAGAGAAAAAGTGCGGACGGACAGACAAAGCCGGCACAATAGTTGTCTTTCACAAAACACTGATAGTCACAAATTAAGCAGAACTACTTCCATTTACTTGAATATTAACAAAAAAAACATAGCCTCTTCAGATTAAGTCACTGAACCCCATGACAGCTTCGAGAGACGTAACAATCTCATTTGCTGAAACTCAAAGATACCACACTACTCCCACCCAATCAATATTTTAATCAAAACAGAGAATTTGCATAAAGTCATTCCAATTCCTCCCGTCTCCGCTGCTTCGCCAGTGCTGAGAATCATTACGATTTCTCAGCAATGATTCCCAGTGTTAAAAAATATATAGATGTATATAGATTATGCTGCGGCGATATTGATAAGGTGTCAATACTGACGCTGATTGAAATCTTGATTATGAATGGTGCAACGTGTGAGGTTTGAGTGATTTTTTTTATTAAGATTATTTTGACGCCATTATTGAGTTTTGATTGTAATTTTTCAAATTTTTTTAGGAGGAGGGGGTTACCTCTCTTTCTCCATATATACATATATATATATATATATATATATATATATATATATATATATATATATATGTGTGTGTGTATGTATGTATGTATGTATGTATGTATTTATTATATATATATATATATATATATATATATATATATGTGTGTGTGTGTGTGTGTGTGTGTGTGTGTGTGTGTGTGTGTGTGTACTGCTTAACCAGTTTTTAGCAAAAATTTATTTTATGCGAAGCTCATAAACCTACGAATTTTAACACCTTAACTGATATACCCAAAGCAACCAAACAACGCCCAACTGATACCCACATCAACCAGGCAACGCCCAAGTACATAACTAACTCCCCAGACCCACAAAAATAAAGAGAATTAACCCCAAAAACATGCCCGAATCTGCTTACCTCCCCCGTAACTCAAACCCACCTTTATTTTCGCCAAAATGGGTGAAATAAAAACGTCTGATAAATTTCCCCACGTGACATCCCCGCGCGCCGAGCGATCAGCTGATCCGCGCAAAGCTTCGTGCGGAGAATATTTGCATAACACGGTTCACACGTTGTTTTTCTCTCGTCTGGCGTCATGGGCTGGGGTGCCATGGCAACTGATCTCTTCTGTGCTAAAGAGAGGGTTGGGCTTTTTTTTTTTTTTTAAATTTTAATTTGTTTATTTTTATTTAATGGTGTTTATTGCTTTTTACTTGTTTTCCTTTTTTCAGGCGTTTTTATTTTTATTTGTTGATTTTTATTTAGTTTTTTTATTTTTATCTGCTGTTATTTTATATATATATATATATATATATATATATATATATATATATATATATATATAGTCATTTTTATTTGTATTGATTTTTATTATTTTTTTATTTTTATTTTTACCTGCTGATATTTTATTTGATATATATATATATATATATATATATATATATATATATATATATATATATATATATATATAATATTTATATGTATATATATTAATGTATATATATACATATATATATATATCTATATATATATATATATATATAAAAATCTGTGATCTCTTTCTACCAGATACCTACGCAGTCTGTAATGCCACAATGCCCTCTTAACTTCTCGAAATCGTCACACTTTTTTGGCTACGCTTGGCACTGCGAAGCCTTTTAGCCAAACGGAAGAATATGAAGTGATTATGAAGTAATTCTGATGCTTCCCTGGCAGGATTCGATCTCGTATCCAGAGCATCAGAACGAGGTCACGTTGCCAACCTTACCACGAGAGTGGTAAAAGTCTATTGTAAATCATACATATAAGTATTCTTGTCGAATTATTATTATTATTATTATTATTATTATTATTATTATTATTATTATTATTATTATTATTATTATTATTATTATTATTCAGAAGATGAAACCTATTCATCTGGAACAATCCCACAGGGGCCAATGACTTGAAATTCAAGCTTCCAGAGAATATTATTATTATTATTATTATTATTATTATTATTATTATTATTATTATTATTATTATTATTATTATTATTATTAGATGAAACCTATTCACATGGAAAATCACACCAAAGGGGCGATTAATTTGAAATCCAACCTTCCAAAGAATATGTTGGTTCCAACCTCCCACCGCAGCAGACACCCCAACACTGCAGCAGTAACTGATCACGACACAGAACCAGTGATTTTTCACCACCCTGGGAGAGACGCGAACCCGCCACATCTTGAGTGGCATGCCACGACACTAACCGCTATAAAATCGGACCAACAAAGACTAAACGACGTCTGGTGATGACGAAACTCTTAACTTGACTTCACATTCTGCCCCGAAACTCAAAGGCAGCCCACTCGTCAAGCACAAGCACACAAGCACCTACCTGCCCGAATCCTCCATTCTCAAGTGTTGATTGGATTTCCGGCCGAACAAACGAGGCTGCAACATTTAGTGTATCCATTCGCCCTGGCTCCTCTGATGGGTAAATAGAAAGATGGTTGATGTTAAGTAAACATCAATATAAGGGCTTTGTTCTGGCAGGCTTCTATTTTTAAAACTGTTAATTTTTTTTTTTCAAATGGGGTTATAGAAAAAAATGGGAAAACCATTTATTTTTGTTTTGAGTTCTGGGAAGTTTATATTTTTACGACAGTAAAAATCTTTTCTTTTCTCTGAATTGGAAATCTATTTGTTTTTGTGTTTTGAGTTTTTACAGCTTACTATTTTTGCGACAGTAAAAATCAGGATTTTTTTTTTTTTTATAAAATTGGAAATCGTATCTTGTTGAGGTTTAGTTTGCTATTTTTGCAACACTAAAAATCTATTTTTTTCTGAAATGGGAAGTCTATTTTATTTTTCTGTTTCGAGTTCTGAGACCCTTCTTTTTTGATGAGAGTAAATTTTTTTTTCTGATATGGGAAATCTATATATTTTCGGTTTTAAGTTCTAAGACCTTTCTCTTTTTACAACAATAAAAATCTGTTTTTTTCAGAAATGGGAGATCTATTTTATTTTAATTTTTTTTTTTTGGTTTTTACAGCTTTCTATTTTTAAGACACCAAATTCTGTTTTTTTATGATATGGAAAATCCATTTTTTCTGTTTTGAGAGTAAATTTTTTTCTGATATGGGAAGTCTATATATTTTCTGATTTAAGTTCTAAGAGCTCCTCTTTTTACAACAATAAAATTCTCTTTTTTTTCTGAAATGGGAAATCTATTTTATTTTTGTTTGTGTTGGTTTTTACAGCTTTCTATTTGTAAGACACCAAATTCTGTTTTTTTTTATGATATGGAAAATCCATTTTTTTCTGTTTTGAGTTCTGAGAGCTTTCTGTTTTTACGAGAGTAATTTTTTTTTGTTCTGAAAAGGAAAATTCATAGTTTTTCTGTTTTACGTAATTAGAGCTTTCTATTTTTCCAATCTTGGAAATCTGTTTTGTTTTCAGTTCTTAGAGCTTTCTATTTTTTTGACAGTTGAAATCGTTTTCTGTTTTCGATTAATAGAGCTTTCTATTTTAAAACAGTTAAAATCTATTTTTCTGTTTTAAGTTCGTAGTTTCATGTTTTTACGACAGTAATTTATTTTGACAGATAAAGTCTTTTTCTGTTTTCAGTTAATAGAGCTTTCTATTTTTAAACAGATAACGTCTATTTTACTTTTTAAGTTCGTAGAGTTTCATTGTTTTTTACGACGGTAATTTATTTTGACAGTTGAAGTCTTTTTTGTTTTCAATTAATAGAGCTTTCTATTCTTAAAACAGGTAAAGTCTATTTTACTTTTCTAAGTTCGTAGAGTTTCGTGTTTTTTTTTTAGCCCTTTGTTGGCCGAGTCGGTTGAGCTTCAGACTGTCACTCGATGGGCCGGAGTTCAGTTCCCGCGGCCGGCTGATGAAGAGTTAGAGGAATTTATTTCTGGTGATAGAAATTCATTTCTCGCTATAATGTGGTTCGGATTCCACAATAAGCTGTCGGTCCCGTTGCTAAGTAACCAATTGGTTCTTAGCCACGTAAAATAAGTCTAATCCTTCGGGCCAGCCCGCTCTAGGAGAGCTGCTAATCAGCTCAGTGGTCTGGTAAAACTAAGGTATACTTAACTTTTACGACAGTTAAAATCATTTTTCTTTTTAATTGTGAGAGCTTCTTTTTACAACAGTAAAAGTCTAGTTTCTTTTACAGTCATTAGTTTGATGCTTTTATGATATAAGTATTATTTTAAAGATGCTTGAGTAGTTAATATTAACCAAATGTAGCTTAAATCCCGGATTACTGGTCAAATGAAAATCTCATTCAGCTATAGAGTTTCTGGAGATATGGACTACTACGATTGTTACTGTAGGCGTTTAAGATTGAGCTGGCCTTATGCCAGCACAGGCTCTTGTTCCAAGAACAGCTTGCGAGGACGGGTATAACTGTAAATGGAAGTCGAAATGAAAAGTTTAAATATATAGATTGAAAATCCCCTAAAGAGAGAAAGGAATTATAAAGGAGAGTTTTGACAAGACGTATATTAATAGCAAGGAATATTAAAAAAATGAAATTTTAAAATAAAAAAATATATGCGAAAATTGAAAATTAGAAAAATATATTGAAAAAGAAATCGAAAATAGAAAACTGAAAAAATTAAGGAAATTAGAAAATAAAAAAAAACATTGTCGAAAATTGACAGAAATTGAAAAACAAATCAAGTAGAATATTGTATCACAAAAGAAAAAATTAATTCTCCTCCTCCTCCTCCTCCTCCTCCTCCTCCTCCTCCTCCTCCTCCTCCTCCTCCTCCTCCTCCTCCTCCTCCTCCTCCTCCTCCTCTTCCTCTTCCTCTTCCTCTTCCTCTTCCTCTTCCTCTTCCTCTTCCTCTTCCTCTTCCTCCTCCTCCTCCTCCTCCTCCTCCTCCTCCTCCTCCTCCTCTCTTACATCAGACTTTACCACGTCTACAATATAAAGCCTTGCCCAGTAAGGCGGTATATTCCCCCCTAAGCCCTTGCAAATAGAATAAAAAGAAAAATAAGCACATCAATAGACTTTCCTCGGATTAGGATTGTAATGGCCTCTGGCAACACTGGTCTGAAAGGAGCTGAATATATATATATATATATATATATATATATATATATATATATATATATATATATGTGTGTGTGTGTGTGTGTGTGTGTGTGTGTGTGTGTGTGTATAACTGAATCACGAAAATATGGAACGTGATGAATATATAAATAAAGAGAAACTCCACGAAGGAAAGAGAAATAATGGAGTCGTGCGAGGCCTTTCGGCTTGTCGACTGCTAAGTAAAGGACGACAGTCGAAAGGCCTTGCAACACTCCATTGTTTCTCTTTTCTTCGTGGATTTTATCTTTATATATACATATATATACATTATATATGTGTATATATTATATACATACATACAAACATACTGTACATACATACATACATAAATACATATTCTTCTGTTTATATATAATCTGCTCTCACGCCGAGAGGTTGCCAGGTCTTGCCAGGGAGAATAACGCAGACGCTATTATGCATTCATTGTGTTCATTCACGGAACGCGACTGATTCCAGTATGCGCTACCAGGAATCGTGAGCTTCTGGTTGCCTGAGATTGGTTGGAATATTAAGTCAGGTCTTCAGGAATACTCCCATATTCCCAGGGATTTTGGTGGTTATGTTTAAGGGAGAAGAAACACAAGTTTTTAGTTTTCTGTAAAAGAAAACTATTGTGAAGGTTTTGTCTGTCCGTCCGTCCGCACTTTTTTCTGTCCGCCCTCAGATCTTAAAAACTACTGAGGCTAGAGGGCTGCAAATTGGTATGTTGATCACCCACCCTCCAGTCATGAAACGTACCAAATTGCAGCCCTCTAGCCTCAATAGTTTTTATTTTATTTAAGGTTAAAGTTAGCTATAATCGTGCTTCTGGCAACGATATAGGATAACCCACCACCTGGCCGTGGTTATAGTTTCATGGGCCGCGGCTCATACATGCATTATACCGAGACCACCGAAAGATAGATCTATTTTCGGTGGCCTTGATTATACGCCGTACAGAAAACGCGATTGCGCCGAAGAAACTTCGGTGCATATTTTTTTTTACTTATATTTCTCTCTCTCTTGATTTCTCGTTCAGCTGGTAGAGGTTTTTAGAAGTCTTTGGTTTAGCTGTCATGAAGGATTCTTATTGAACTGTAGATTTTATTTATGTATTAATATTCAATTTCTTAGATCAATTAGGAGCTTTAGTTACTCAAAGGTCATTGTTTGTAACGATATTCTCTTTTTTATGATTATTAATATTTTATTTTTTACTTTGCTTCGTGCCCCAAATTCTCCACTATTGTTGACACAATGCTAATACGTATTAGAGTCATATTTCTGATGAGCCCAGATCCCTTCAACTGTGAATAGGTGTATTACGGACACACACACACACACAAACATATACAGTATATGTATATACACATATGTATAGATGTATATATATACACACACACACACATACACACATATCCTCACTTATCTGGCGATCGTAATATGATCAAGTATGATCAAGACACCCTCCCCCAGAGGAAGAGAAAAATACTTCTAGCACTGAAAATTTCCAGCGCATCTTGCGTGAGTGTATGTGTATGTGTGTGTGTGAATGTGTGTGTGAATGTGTATGTGCCCTTGGCCCCGCTGCCGAAATTCCGCTCGCCTTACACACCATCTCCTGAAATCATTTATTATTCAGCCCGGCGCTACACTCCGCCAAAACTTTCCCTTACCCCCTTTTCCACCTTCTCCTCCTCCTATTTCTGCCAACGTAAAAGTTATACCCCCCGGGGTCACAATGAGACATTACTTCGATCCTCCTTTCCGCCTTTGTGTTTGTCGTAGACTCGGCAAATGGCCAGACCGTGTTCGGCTGGTTCTCTTAATCAAAAGTAAATTTGTGTCTTCGGATTTTTTTTTTTTTTGGGGAGGGGGGGTATGGGGTTGAGAGAGGGTTTGGGAGAGGGGGGGGGGCAATGGGAGGGTGTGTGTATTTGTGTGTCCTAAATTGGTCCTTGTGTTCTCGTGAAAAAGATCGTTTTTGGTGTTCAGTCCGTTACGAGGTGAATGTTGGTTCTTTGATGTTACAGTTAGATGATGTTGCTTTCAGTATAAGTGTATTGTTAATATATTCCTATATATATATATATATATATATATATATATATATATATATATATATATATATATATATATATATATATATATATATATATATATATATACTTACTTACTGTATATATATATATATATAAATCCGTGTGGACATGTGTCTTGTTGCGTGTGTGTGTGTGTATGTGTGAGTATATCTGTGTACATTTGCGAACCCCACTATTTTCCCCGCCAACACGCGCGTGCAATCAAAAACGTGAAAAATCCAGAGGTCAAATCCCCAATTTTTGTTTGTCCTTTTTTCGCTTTTTTTCCCCTCCCGTCCAAACAGGACGAAATAGTTCGAAATGGAACAATTTCCGACCCACGATTGAATGGAACCCTGACAGAAAACCGGTTATTTCCATCAAACCGCCCGATGTAAGTTCTGATTCGTATTTTGAGGCCAGTCCAGCTAGACTCTTCTCTTGTTTTAATCGTGTTATTACCAAAGTTTTAATTTATATTTTCAAGACTTTTTTTGAGAGGCATTTCTTTGGGTATCATGCTCGTCTTGGGTACGTTTGGATTCGTTGGTCGTCAGATTCTCTTGTTTTAATCGTTTTATTTTCAGAGTTTAAATTTATATTTTCAAGACTTGTTTGGAGACATTTTGGAGGTATTTTTTTGGGGTATCATACTCGTCTTGGATACGTTTGGATTCGTTGGTCGTCAGATTCTCTTGTTTTAATCGTTTTATTTTCAGTTTAGATTTATATTTTCAAGACTTGTTTGGAGACATTTTGGAGGTATTTTTTGGGGGGGTATCATACTCGTCTTGGATACGTTTGGATTCGTTGGTCACCAAATTCTCTTGTTTTAATCGTGTTATTCCCAGAGTTTAAATTTGTATTTTAAAGACTTTTTCGGAGGCATTTCTTTGGGTATCATACTCGTCTTGAATACGTTTGGATTCTCGAGTCATCAGATTGATGCGTTTTCAACGAGAGGATATTAACTGAAAAATTTATACCGAGTTACAATATATATATAGTGACAGAAAATTAAATGAGTAATTTATATAAAGTGAGAGAATAGTGAATGCATAATGCTTATTCATTAACAATAAAATTA
Organism: Macrobrachium rosenbergii; assembly: GCF_040412425.1. Taxonomy (NCBI): domain Eukaryota; kingdom Metazoa; phylum Arthropoda; class Malacostraca; order Decapoda; family Palaemonidae; genus Macrobrachium; species Macrobrachium rosenbergii. The sequence goes on along the minus strand of NC_089788.1, from coordinate 76,058,119 downwards.
AATTAATCATGCTTCTTTTATCAGCTGTTGCAATGCCTTTTATAATTCCGTATAATCCTTATTCCCCAGTATTATACATCCAGTATTATGCATTCATTCATTCTCCTTTTATACATTTTCTAGAAATCATGATTTCAGTGGTTAGTGGAAATGTATGGCTTACCTGCAATTCCACAGGTTACCTGCAATTTCCTGTTTAATCAACTGTCTCATATATATATGCAGTTAGTTTTAGCTTGCTAATTCTTGTATACAAGTAAAATTTAATTAAACAAATATAAAAAAATCTTTATACCTATGTTCAGAGATATCCCTAACTTCTAGAATCAGAATTGTTTTCGCAAAACGTTTCGATAAAATCGGTGAGTAATATGTAGAGGTATTTCCTAAAATAATCATTTTAACTTTGGAGCAAGAAAAAAATTAGTAATATCATCAGAAGTCCCCTTTCATGTCACAATATCTTTGCGTCAGCTGGGCAGATTGGATATAGAAATTGCCAAGTTACAATAATTTTGTTGCACGGCTGAAAAAGACTTTAAACGACGAGGGTACTTTAGGGAAAATTTAAAATAGACATCCTTGATAATGTTTTATGATTCGTTAATGACAATATTTGTATTGGAAAAAATGAGTTAATGTCATTTTTCTGTGCAGGTATTTTTAGAGACAAGATTGAGGAGTTTTTAAGAGAATCAGAATCTTTCAAAGATTAGAAAAAGACATCCCAAATGACATTGCAATGAAGATTTGTGAATTACTGAATACATCAATGCGTGTAGGGAAATCAAGAGCCAAGGGTTTTACTAGATTCTTTCAATAGAATCTTTCACTGGAATCATAGAATCTTTCATTAGAATCAGAGAAGCTTTCACTAGAATCGTAAAATCTTTTAGTAGCATCTTTTACTACAATCATAGAATCTTTCACTAGAATCTTGATATATTTCACTAGAATCATAGAATCTTTCACTAGAATCTTAGAATCTTTTGCTAGAATCATAGAATCTTTTGCTAGAATCGTAGAATCTTTCACTAGAATCTTTTGTTAGAATCTTAGAATCTTTCACTACTATATTAGTATATTTCTCTAGAATATTTTGTTAGAATCATGGAATCTTTCACTAGAATCTTCTGTTAGAATCATGGAATCTTTCACTACAGTATTAGTATCTGTCTCTAGAATCTTTTGTTAGAATCGTAGAAGCTTTCACTACAATATTAGTATCTCTCACTAGAATCTTTTGTTAGAATCATGGAATCTTTCACTACAATATTAGTATCTTTCAATAGAATCTTTTGTTAGAATCATGGAATCTTTCACTACAATATTAGTATATTTCACTAGAATCTTTTGTTAGAATCATGGAATCTTTCACTACAATATTAGTATCTTTCAATAGAATCTTTCATTAGAATCTTTCAGAATAATCAATCTTTCTTTCCCCTATTCCTATGGTCTTTCTGAAATACAAAAGATTGTGAATCTTCCATCTCCCTGTTTCCACGTCGTCACAAAGGAAATCCTTTTATGCGCAAAATACCAAAAAAAAAAAAAAAAAAAAAAAACGCTTTGCAGATTTTCCCCTCCAGTTTCTTGGGAATTTTCCCACTCCCTGAACGTGAAATATACGGTGGATAATGGCAGTGTGTGTGTGTGTATGTGTGTATATATATATATATATATATATATATATATATATATATATATATATATATATATATATATATATATTGTTGTAGTGGACAGGGTCAGCATATAGCATAGTTGAAAAGCTGAATCGGAATATTTTGAGACGGTGTGGTCATGTGGAGAGAATAGATGATATTTTGGTAAAAAAAAAAAAAGTAACAAATTTTGAAGTGTTGAGAGAGAGAGAGAAAAAAAAAAATTCTAATACCTTTTCTAATGTATATCTCACTCTCATCCATTCTCGACACCGGACGTTTTCTGGCTGAGAACCATCAGAAATCTCTTTTCCCTTAAGGAATGAATCTCTTATCCTTTACACTCCTCACAAAAGACTTGGAAGGTTTTTTTTCAGTCATATTAATTTTTATAACTCTTCATTTATATTCCAGACGCTTTCTTCGCGAAGGAGAAAGTTGAAATATTACTTTTGTTCCCCGTAAAAGCATTTTGGCGACGCGGTAAGAATGCAAATAGATCACGCTTTTATTTTTATTATTTTTTGTTTTTGTTTATCTCCAAATAGATTGCGCTTCAATTTTTCTTATACTTTTGTTTGGTGCCAGTTTAGTGAGACAGTCATTAAGATTATAATTACTCTTCTCTCTGATTTCTCAACGTAAAACCTTATTCGCTCAGGTGATTCTCATTAATTCGTCCCGTGATATTTTAAAAATTATTTTCGAATTATTTTTTTGGAATTATAACGAGCTGACGTACCTAAACTTTATACACGAATTAACTTTGTTATTTCGTTGTAACGAGGTAATATCATTGCCTTAAGTAATATGAAAAAAAAGTAATTAACGTTCCGGATATTCCAAAGAGAGGCAATTAATGTACAGGTATTGATCAGGTACTTTTAGCCGTTCTGCTACAGAGTTTTCTGAGAGACAATTAGTCAGATTATCAGATAATTGCCTTCCGCGAAAATAACGTGTTTGAAAATTAGTGAAAATTAGTGCCCATTATATATATATATATATATATATATATATATATATATATATATATATATATATATATATATATATATATATATATATATATATATATATCAAAGTCTTTTGATATGACGTTTCAAGATTTTTACTTTCAAAATCATTGAGTCAATTTCTGTTGCTTGAAACATCGATAAAAAATGTGAAACGATGACACAAATATTATTATAATTATTACTATTATTATACTCTCTCTGTTAACCTCACGGGGCAAAGGATTATCGTAACAATGAGTTATTGATACGAAGAATCCAACATCTAAAGGTAATTATGCCGTTTGAAAATTCAAATCAAAGGTTGTTGTCCAAAATATTTTTACATTTTATTTTGGGAGCGACACGGCACAAAAAAAATGCTTCCAGTATTGGAAAGTAGTGGATCTAGAAACAGTATTGGCTAATATATTACTCATTCAAGTGGTTAATTATATACACAACTTGAATAAGTAAAAACAAGTAAAAATACGCCAAAGTTTCTTCGGCGCAAATCGAGTTATTTTTTGTACAGCGTATAATCAAGGCCACCGAAAATAGATCTATCTTTCGGTAGTCTCGGTATAATGCTGTGTGAGCCGCGGCCCTTGAAACTTTAACCACGGGCCGGTGGTGGTCTATCCTATATAGTTGCCAGACGCACGATCATGGCTAACTTTAATCTTAAATAACATAAAAACTACCGAGGCTAGATGGCTGCAATTTGGTATGTTTGATGATTGGAGGGTGGATGATCAACATACCAATTTGCAGCCCTCTAGCCTCAGTAGTTTTTAAGAACTGAGGGCGGAGAGGAAAAAATTGCGGACGGACAGACAAAGCCGGCACAGTAGTTTCCATTTACAGAAAACTAAAAACGACTCTAATAATAGATTATTCACATAAAGATAAATTATGACTCATGCTAATTCAGCTCTTATTTCGAACACGTTTCAGTAAACTGATTATTATATTTCACCAAACAATACATTACACGCCAGAATAACAGACCTATTTGATTATTTTAATATATTTCAGAAGGCAGTTCATTACACGCTTGAATAACAATACTATTTTGATGCCATTTACTGGGATAATGACTTTGACATTCCTTGACTTCTAGTCATGCTGTAAAAGTATTGTGCCGGCTTTGTCTGTCCGTCCGCACTTTTTCTGTCCGCCCTCAGATCTTACAAACTACTGAGGCTAGAGGGCTGCAAACTGGTATGTTGACCATCCACCCTCCAATCATCAAACATACCAAATTGCAGCCCTCTATCCTCAGTAGTTTTTATTTTATTTAAGATTATAGTTAGCCATAATCGTGCATCTGGCAACGATATAGGATCTCATTTACCTGTCATTCGCCAGGTGTGCTACCTGGGTTAATTAAGCCAAACGGTACAGTACTGGTCATAAGTAGCAAGAAAATTTATGTTGTCAGTTGTCAAAATGTTGCATATTTCTCATTTTCAAGCTTTGACACATCTGTGTTACCCTTTTTTGAATATCTGTATTCTGGGATTACCTGAAATATAAGGCATTCTTTATCTGAAGGGTTATCTTAAAGGTTACACAGCTCTAGAAACCCTTATTTGTTGAGACTGAATCCTGCTCTTATTAGTCAAAATACCATTTACCAAAAATGGAGCACATTACTTATTTTTAGGGTTACACAACTCTAGAAACCCTTTACTTATTTCAAGGGTTACACAACTCTAGAAACCCTTCACTTATTTTAAGGGTTACAGAGCTCTAACACCACTTACTTATTTAAGGGGTTACACAGCTCTGACACCCTTTCCTTATTTTAAGGGTTACAGGACTCTGAAACCCTCTACTTATTTTAAGGGTTACACAGCTCTGAAACCCTTTACTTATTTTAAGGGTTAAGCAGCTCTGAAACTCTTTACTTATTTTAAGGGTTACAGAGCTCTGAACCCCTTTACTTATCTTAGGGGTTACACAGAGCTCTGAAACCCTTTACTTATTTTAAGGGTTACACAGCTCTGAAACCCTTTACTTATTTTAAGGGTTACACAGATCTGAAACCCTTTACTTATTTTGAGGGTTACACAGCTCTGAAACCCTTTACTTATTTTAAGGGTTACATAGCTCTGAAACCCTTGCTTTTTCAAAGTTCTGTAACATGGTATTATGAGTCAAAATGGCCATTTTCCTAAAACATAACATTAATTCTTTTAAGGGTTACACACATTTCTACAAACCTTTGTTTTTGAGGCACTGTAACCTTGTCTTATAAGTCAAAATTCCAATTCAATAACCATCACATCTGCCTTATATACACATCACATTGTCTAAAGTCTCTCTCTCTCTCTCTCTCTCTCTCTCTCTCTCTCTCTCTCTCTCTCTCTCTCTCTCTCTCTGACCTGAGGTCAACGGGTCAAAGGTCAAGTAGAAGTTGGTGCTACGTATTCATTCCTTGATGATGACTTTCCTCCGGTCAGTCATGGAACGACTGAGGTCAGTTATTTGAATATTGATTGAGGGTTGCTTGTTACCTATGTAGATTGCTCTGGGATTGACAACTGGAGCCGAAGTCTCTTGCGTGGAAGTCTGGGATTGTGGTGTAACCCTCTGGGTATATATATATATATATATATATATATATATATATATATATATATATATATATATATATATATATATAAAGGGGTTTCATCTGATTCTACTATACTTTGAAATGGGGTCTACTCCCTTCGAATTATTATTATTATTATTATTATTATTATTATTATTATTATTATTATTATTATTATTATTATTATTATTCCCAACCATCCCGTAATGGTTTTGGTGATATATGCAGCTGAGAAAATATTATTATTATTATTATTATTATTATTATTATTATTATTATTATTATTATTATCCACAACAATTCCTTCGACTCTTCAGGCCTATGGGCAGCCCCCCCCCCCAAAAAAAAAAAACTTTATTATTGATGGCCTAGTAGACATTGATTTCAAATATTCTAATAGCTATTTTCTAGTGTTCTGAAAAGAAAACTATTGTGACGGCTTTGTCTGTCCGTCCGCACTTTATTCTGTCCACACTTTTTCTGTCCGCCCTCGGATCTTAAAAACTACTGAGGCTAGAGGGCTGCAAATTGGTACGTTGATCATCCACCCTCCAATCATCAAACATACCAAATTGCAGCCTTCTAGCCTCAGTAGTTTTTTTTTTATTTTATTCAAGGTTAAATTTAGCCATAATCGTGCGTCTGGCAACGATATGGACCAGGCCAATGCCGGCCCGTGGTTAAAGTATAATGCCCGTACAGCATTATATCGAGACCACCGAGAGATAGATGGATTTTCGGTGGCCTTGATTTATACGATGCACGGAAAGCTCGATTGCGCCGAAGAAACTTCGTTGCATTTTTTACTTGTTTCTCTCTAAAGCGAAACCTTGCCAGAAACCGAAAGGGGGCAGATGTTGGAAAACTACGTCGCAGAAATACTTCATAAAACTCGGGAAAGAAATGAGAGAGAGAGAGAGAGAGAGAGAGAGAGAGAGAGAGAGAGCTCTGTTAATGGATTTTACCCACGACTTTCACGCTTAATCTTACTCGGAGATTATTCAGTTGGAGAAGATGGTTTTTATGTTTTAGTGAAATGATCCGGTTTCTGAGGCGAAGAATAATATTATATTTATATTGAAGAGCTTTCATATGATAGACACACACACACATGTATATGAAACGTGTGTGTATGTAAATATATATATATATATATATATATATATATATATATATATATATATATATATATATATATATATATGTGTGTGTGTGTGTGTGTGTGTGTGTGTATAGATAGATAGATAGATAGACAGATAGTTGGGAATTAGGAAGGGACTAATACAAAATCAGTAATAAATTATTGAATAAAGAGAAGAAAATTGGATCACCATCGACTCCTTTCAAATTCCGGGAAACTTTCTGATCGATTAATATCACTTGTGCCGACGGGAAGCTCTACTGGTGTAATTATGTCGGGTGACAAAACTTTTAAACTTTTTTATTATTTTTTTTTTAAGGAAATAATGTCCTAAGTTGATTACTGAGTGGAAAAGTTCTTCAACGTCATAATACTTTCTGAAAGAATCAGATTGTTGTCTTCGCTTTCTAAATAGAAAGTTTGTATAATTTTTTTTTCGTGGGCTGTTATGTCAAAGTCTTTCCCAGGTGAAGGTTTAGTGTATATAGACACACACTACTATATATATATATATATATATATATATATATATATATATATATATATATATATATATATATATATATATATATATGTATATGTATATATATATATATATGTATATATACTCTAACCTTTCCTCCTCTACCTTATAAGAATAAGAAATAAACAAACCAAAATTGTTAGTACACATTTCAACATTTCTTCTTAATGAAAATTTTCTGTCACCAACTTCATTCGCATTTTTAATCGTAACTTTTTTTATAAACAAGCAAAATGAAGCTTTTATCTCTTTACCCCTCAGAAAATAAGATTAAAAATAGAATTCCCAGTCCGTACGTACAGCAAAATGAATCACAGACTTCCCTTCTCCGCGTCCTTGGTCCTTGTAATTAACATTTCAGCTCGTCCTTGTAAAAAAAAAAAAGCGAGAAAATAGATCTGAGATAATCAATCCGCTTTAAGGTCAAGTCCCTTTTGAAAACGTTTCTTATTCAGAGAAGCTGTTTCGAGATTCTATCGATGCGAACTCGATCACAAGTTCAGAGTTTTCTCAGAATCTTCTTAGAATCTTTTCTGAATCTTCTTAGAATCTTATTAGAATCATCTCAGAATCTTTTTAGAATCATCTCAGAATCTGTTCAGAATCATCTTAGAATCTTCTCAGAATCTTCTTAGTATCTTCTTAGAATCTTTTCAGAATCTTCTTAGAATTTTCTTAGAATCTTCACAGAATTTTTTCAGAATCTTTTCAGAATCATCTCAGAATCTTTCAGAATCCTAGTAGAATCTTTTCAGAATCTTCTTAAAATCTTCTCAGTATCTTCTCAGAATCTTTTAGAATCTTCTTAGAATCTTCTCAGAATCTTTTCAGAATCTTCTTAGAATCTTAGAATCTTCTCAGAATCTTTTCAGAATTTTCTTAGAATCTTCTCAGAGCCTTTTTAGAATCTTCTTAGAAAATCTCAGAATCTTCTTAGAAACTTCTCAGAATCTGTTCAGAATCATCTTAGAATCTTCTCAGAATCTTCTTAGTATCTTCTCAGAATACTTTTAGAATCTTCTCAGAATCCGGGGATTGCTACGAAAAAGTCCTTTCGTGAAACTGTTTCATCATCTTCTCAGAATCTTATTGTGGGATTGTTATCTTTTCGTGAAAATGTTTCATCTTTCTTTTCGTGAAACGATTTCATCATCATCTCAGAATCTTCTTGACGAATTGTTATAATGTGAATTGTTATTATGTCTTTTCGTGAAAATGTTTCACCTTTATTTTCGTGAAACTGTTTATTCTTTCTTTGTCCGCCCTCATATCTTAAAAACTACTGAGGCTAGAGGGCTGCAAATTGGCATGTTGATCACCCATCCTCCAATCATCAAACATACCAAACTGCAGCCCTCTTATCTCAATTGTTTTTATTTTATTTAAGGTTAAAGTTAGCCATAATTGTGCGTCCGGCAGCGATATAGGATATGCCACCACCGGGCCGTGGTTAAAGTTTCATGAGCCGAGGCTCATACAGCATTATACCGAGCCCACCGAAAGCTAGAGCTATTTTCGGTGGCCTTGATTATACGATGTACGGAAAACTCGATTGCGCCGAAGAAACTTCGACGCATTTTTTACTTGATTTTGTTTTTTAAAGATTTCTATTCATGTCGTTTTCATTGCTTAGGAATTTAGAAATTAAACAAAAACATTTTACAGTAAGTTTTACTCTTACACAAACAGACATATTACAGTTTCACAAATTCCCTCGACTATAATTTAGCTTTCTATTTAAACCAGTCCTTTACAATTGAGCAAATTCAATCCAGTGATTCTGGACACTGTAATCAATTCTGGATGAATTATTATTAATATTTCCTTTGTATTCCATTCCATTGGACTCTGCATAGAAAGAAATATGACAAACTACGTCCAATAAGTATTGGCAATATTGATCGGATCTTCAGAATTCCTGAAGATTTTCTCCTTTTCGGTTCCACGAAAATATTGACAACTCACTTATGACTTATGGATCACTTTCAGGTCCACGAAGGGCAATTTTGGGTAGGCTTCCTGCCCTGGGAGGAGGTCTTTTGAATGCCCAAGTTTCTCCTTCAGAGGTGAAAAAGGAGTCTTCAGTATCTAATGAATGTCTAAAGAGATAGATTTATTTAAAATATTTCCCCGTGTTTTTTTTTTTTTTGAAAGTCAGTGGAAAAGTGTATTTATATATAAATTTTTTCCGTATTTTCCTCTGGTGGAATTTAGTAAAAAAAATCACATTGTAAGGTACAATATTTACAAAGGTATATAATTCCCATGTTTTTTTCTGCGGAGAGTCAATAAAAAACAATATTGTTAGCTACAGTATTTACCAAAGTATATAATTTCTCAGTTTTTTTCCGCTGAAAGTCAATAAAAATATATTGCAAGCTACAATATTTAAAAACGTGTATAATCTGAATTTTTTTTTCTAGGGAAAGTCAATAAAAAACAGCTCACTACAATATTTACAAACATTTATAATTCCCGTGTTTTTTTTCGCTGAAAGTCAATAAAAAACATTTTGTAAGCAACAATATTCACCAAAGTATATAATTCCCCCCCCCCCTTTTTTTTACTGTAAGTAAAAAAAGAAACATTATTAGCTACAATATTTACCAACATTTATAAATTACCCCGTGTTTTTTTCTGCCGAAGGTCAATAAAAACATACGTCATCTACAATATTTACAGTTTCCCTCCCAGTATTTTTTTCTGTCGAAAGTCAGCAAAAACACCTCGCGAGAAAATATTAACCAGACTTCATAAAGGAAATAGTTTTCACTCCTCATATAAAGTTTCTATTTATTATTAAACCAAACCTTTTACGAGTGACATTTTTAAGTGCCCCGGGAAACATGAAAACTGGGAAAGGATAGTTTTTACATTTAATATCTTCTTGAATAACGTAGAAGCACCCAGGAATTTTTACTGCTAGCTAATTACGGAATATTTCGACGGGAAACGACATTGTCTCGTCATGAAAACCAAATTCAGTAATTTATTTTTAGCGCCAACTGTAGCATTAACGTACAAAAATGGACTCTTTTACGAAATTGCAATAAATTGTGTTTAATTCCGGAATTTTGTGACTGAAAACGACAACATTTTGTTATAGTTCCCAAAAGGAAACAATTTATTTTTAATCATGATTTTAACATTAACATATAAACAAGTAAATAATGCGCCAAGTAAATAATGCGCCGAAGTTTCTTCTGCGCAATCGAGTTTTCTGTACAGCCGCTACAGCGTATAATCAAGGCCACGAAAAACAGATCTATCTTTTGGTGGTCTCCGTATAATGCTATATGAGCCGCGGCCCTTGGAACTTTAACCACGGGCCGGTGGTGGCCTATCCTATATCGCTAACAGACGCACGATTATGGCTAACTTTAACCTTAAATGAAATAAAAACTACTGAGGCTAGAGGGCTGCAATTTGGTATGTTTGACGATTGGAGGGTGGATGATCAACATACCAATTT
>NC_089788.1:76025219-76035219 GCF_040412425.1 Macrobrachium rosenbergii | reverse complement strand
AGTGTTGTATTTTCGATCCGTGTTCAATACAATAGCTTATTGCCTCCCAGATGGGATTGGGTTATATAAATATATTGTTGTACCTCGATTTTTGGCCCTCAAAGACCGAAATTCATGAAATACATCGCAGCTTAATCTATCGTGATAGATACAGTATTGTATTTTCGATGTGTGTTGAATACAATTGTTTATCGCCTCCCAGATGAGAATGCGTTACATGAACGAAAAATGAGACGGAGGGGAATTATATATTTAATTCTTGTAGATATCCAAATGTAATTTCTGTTTGGAAATACATCCTACCTTATCAAATATATTATATGTTATTTTTTATTATATTGCGTAAAATTCTGCCAAATTTGGTCGTAACTGATGCAGTGGGTCTCTCTCTCTCTCTCTCTCTCTCTCTCTCTCTCTCTCTCTCTCTCTCTCTCTCTCTCTCTCTCTCCTCTCTCTCTCTCTGAAAATATACACTAAAATAACCTTTGTATTGCACCGTATTGGTTAGAAAATAACGGACATTGTGAGGGAAATATACGACTCTCTCTCTCTCTCTCTCTCTCTCTCTCTCTCTCTCTCTCTCTCTCTCTCTCTCTCTCTCTCTCTCTCTCTCTCATTACAATATATGTTAAAACTATCTTTCGATCTCACCGTTTCGGTTTAAAATAGCAAAACATAAGTGAAGTATACGTTGAATCTCTCTCTCTCTCTCTCTCTCTCTCTCTCTCTCTCTCTCTCTCTCTCTCTCTCTCTCTCTCTCTCTCTCAAAAACAATCGCCAAAACTACCTTATTCAGATTTCGCCACCTATCCTACCCCCACCCCCACCCCAAAAGTGCCAACTCATCAACAAGGAAGTAAACTCACTGACTATTAGATGCTCGAAGAGGGATCTCATCAAAAGAATGTGTTTTAAGATGAAGAGCTATCGACCTCTCTTTTCACACTAAAAAAACAAGAAAAAAAAAAGTGCTGGGTTGTCTGCGTGAGAATGGCCTGGTCGAATTTCGTTTAAGGTTTTTTTGAGGGGGAGTTTTTTTTTAACTTAATATTTTATCGTCATTTTGTGGTTACGGTTAGAGATGATGTTTTTCAAGATGTAGATATTGACCTCTTTAAAGATAAAAAAAAAAAAGTTCCGGGTCTTCTCCGTAAGATTGGCCTGGTTGAATTTCGTTAAAGGTTCGTTTTTTTAATTTTTTATTTAGTGTTTTATCGTCATTTTGTGGTTACAGTTAGAGAAGAGGTTTTTCAGGATGTATGTATTGCTCTCTTTAAAGGTAAAAGAAAAATAAAAGGACTTTTGGGGGAGGCTTTTATTTAACGTTTCGTTTCATTTTCGTTTTGTGTTACGGTTAAAGACGGTTTTTTTTTCAAGATGTATATATTGATGTCCCTTCACAAGAAAAAATTAAAAGTACTGGTTCGTCCCCGTGAGATTGGCTGGTTGAATTTTTTTTTCAATTTTGGGGGGAGATTTTTATTTGATATTTCATTTTCGTTTTGCGGTTACGGTTAGAAGAAAAGTTTTTTTAATTTGTTTTAAAGTGATGTTAGTTTTTTATTTTTATTATTTCATGGTTACTCATCTCATTAAAATAAGAAAAAAATTACTGGGTCGTCTCCGTAAGAGTGGCTGGTCGAATTTTGTTCGATTTTTTTCGGGGGGAAAGGTTTTTTCTGTAATAATTTTTGGTTACTCTTGCGAGAAAATTGTTTTTCAGGATGTAAACATTGATCTCCTTTCACACTAATAAAGAAAAAAAAACTACTGGGTGGTCCCCAGGACTTTGGGGGAGGTTTCTTTCAATATTTCATAGTCACTTTGAGAATTTTTTTTTGGGCTGTCCACTTTCTTGCTGTTTTTTTGGATTTTTTTTTTAATATTTCATCATTTTTTATAGTTACGATTACGAACAAAATTTATTTAGTAAAGGATTTCCAAAGTGGTGTTTTTCTAAATTTGTTTTATTTTATCGTCACTTTGTGGCTATAGTTACGAGAAAAGTTTTTTTTTTGGTAAATGTTTTTCAAAATGATAGTTTTGGTCTTAAGGTATAAATATAAACAACTGTAATAAAAATTAAGAATTTTTTCATTCATTGTCAATAAATTATTATATTTTCGGGCATTTTTTTTTATAATTCTAGATCGTGATCTTTTTTTAAACTGATATCAGTAATTTTATATCGATTTTTTTAAAACAAATTATAATATTTTCTCGATATTTTATATTTCAGGATCACAGTATAGTTCTTGAACAATAACAAGTAAAAAATGCGACGAAATTTCTTTGGCGCAATCGAGTTTTCTGTACAGCCGCCACAGCGTATAATCAAGGCCACCGAAAATAGATCTATCTTTCGGTGGTCTCGGTATAATGTTGTATGAGCCGCAGCCTGTGAAACTTTAACCACGGCCCGGTGGTGGCCTATCCTATATCGTTGCCAGAAGCAAGATCATGGCTAACTTTGACCTTAAATAAAATAAAAACTACTGAGGTTAGAGGGCTGCAGTTTGGTATGTTTGATGATTGGAGGGTGGATGATCAACCTACCAATTTGCAGCCCTCTAGCCTCAGTAGTGTTTAAGATCTGAGAGCGGACAGAAAAAGTGCGGACAGTGAAAGTGCGGACAGAAAAAAGTGCCGACAGTAAAAAGTGCGGACAGAAAAAAGTCCGGACAGAAAAAAGTGCGAACAGTAAAAAGTGCTGACAGAATAAAGTGCGGAAGGTTAGACAAAGCCGGCATAATAGTTTTCTTTTACAGAAAACTAAGAAGTGACTGTGATTTAAATTATTAATATATATTAATGCCATATTGTATCGAGTACCTCCGTTCATGCTTTGAAATATTATAATATTTTCGTCCTGTTCTATAATTCCTGTTTGCAGCAGTTTTGAAAAGACTGGCCAATCTGGTGTTTATTTAAATTATGAATATAAATGTTTTTATCTGTTAATCTATAAATTTATTAATTCATCATTGAGCCTTTTCCAATAACTGATCTCTTCTCCTTTCTATATTTCCTATTATTTTCTGCAACTTCTTTCAAATGAACACTGTCATATTCTTTGGAAGCTTGGATTTCAAGGCATTGTCTCCCGTGGACCGTTTTCGTATGAATATGGGTTTATCTTGTGATAATAATAATAATAATAATAATAATAATAATAATAATAATAATAATAATACTGTTTGGAAGCTTGAATTTCAAGTCATTTTGTTTCTTTATGAATATGGGTTTATCTTGTAATAATAATAATAATTGGCCTGTTTGGAAGCTTGAATTTCAAGTCGTTGGCCCTGTTCCATATGAATATGGGTTTATCTTGTAATAATAATAATAATAATAATACTAATAATAATAATAATAATAATAATAATACTTTTTGGGAGCTTGAATTTCAAGTCGTTGGCCCCTGTGGGCCGTTTCCGTATGAATATGGGTTTATCTTGTGATAATAATAATAATAATAATAATAATAATAATAATAATAATAATAATAATAATAATAATAATAATAATAATAATACTGTTTGGAAGCTTGAATTTCAAGTCATTGGCCCCAGTGGGCCTGGTTTCCATATGAATATAGGTTTAGCTTCTGAATAATAATAATAATAATAATAATAATAATAATAATAATAATAATAATAATAATAATAATAATACTTTTGGGAGCTTGAATTTCAAGTCATTGGCCCCTAATGGGCCGTTTCCATATGAATATGGGTTTATCTTGTGAATAATAATAATAATAATAATAATAATAATAATAATAATAATAATAATAATAATACTGTTTGGAAGCTTGAATTTCAAGTCATTGGCCCCTGTGGGCCGTTTCCGTATGAATATGGGTTTATCTTGTAATAATAATAATAATAATAATAATAATAATAATAATAAACTTTGGAAGCTTTAATTTCAAGTCAATAATAATAATAATATAATGTAATAATATAGGTTTAGCTTCTGAATAATAATAATAATAATAATAATAATAATAATAATAATAATAATAATAATAATAATAATAATACTGTGCTTTCGAAGCTTGAATTTCAAGTCAGTGGCCCCTCTAAGCTTGCTGCGTATGAATAGGAAATAATAATAATAATAATAATAATAATAATAATAATAATAATAATAATAATAATAATAATAACGAGGAGCAGAAAATAAATCAAGAGATAATTGGCTTAATTGAAACGAAACCCAGGAAAAATAAAAAAAAGAAAATAAAATAAAAAAAAGAAAAGAAGAAGAAAAAAAAAAAACTTTGTACCATAAAACGCTCTCGTTCACGTGCCCAAATCACTCCCTTCTCAGGAGATGTCTTATTGTTCATTTCTCTCTCTCTCTCTCTCTCTCTCTCTCTCTCTCTCTCTCTGGACTCAAATACTTGTCATATCGACGTCCTTCCTCACTCCTTTTGTTTTCCCCTCTTTTTCTCCTCCTCCTCCTCCTCCTCTACTCACATCTCCCCCCCCCTCTTCTTCTTCTTCTTCTTCTTGTGCATTTTCTCTTTCTTCTTTTTTCTTTTCCCTTCTTCTTTTCTTCTTCTTCCTTCTTGTGCATTTTCTCTTTCTCCTTCCTTCTTCTTCTTCTTCTTCTTCTTCTTCTTCTTCTTCTTCTTGCATTTTCTTTCTCTTCTTCTCTTCTTCTTGTGCATTTTCTCTTTCTTCTTCTTCTTCTTCTTCTTCTTCTTCTTCTTCTTCTTCTTCTTCTTGTGCATTTTCTCTTTCTTCTTCTTCTTCTTCTTCTTCTTCTTCTTCTTCTTCTTCTTGTGCCTTTTATCTTTCTACTTCTTCTTCTTCTTCTTGTGCCTTTTCTCTTTCTTCTTCTCCTTTTTCTTCTTCTTCTCTTCTTCTTCTTCTTCTTCTTCTTCTTCTTCTTCTTCTTCTTCTCTTCTTCTTCTTCTTCTTGTGCCTTTTATCTTTCTACTTCTTCTTCTTCTTCTTCTTCTTCTTCTTCTTGTGCCTTTTCTCTTTCTTCTTCTCCTTCTTCTTCTTCTTCTTCTTCTTCTTCTTGTGCCTTTTATCTTTCTACTTCTTCTTCTTCTTGTGCCTTTTTATTTTTCTTCTTCTTCTTCTTCTTCTTCTTCTTCTTCTTCTTCTTCTTCTTCTTCTTCTTCTTCTTCTTCTTCTTCTAAATATTCGTCATCTGTTTCATTCAGGAATTTTAACTACCAACTTCAGTAGTTTCCTTTTATACCAGTTCTTTATTTCGGATAATTCCGTCGTAATTATCTTTGGTCTGCCTTTTCAGAAACTTGTAATAATGTCTTTGTATTTAGGAAAGATTCTACGTCAGCAATCGTTATACATTTACTGATTTTTTTTTTATTTTATGAGATTCAAGTGTGTAAGGTCATTCAAGAACTAATTAAAAATATATATCTTCATGATAATTCGCGTGGTCAGTCAAGTTGCATTTTAAATTAGAGTACTGAAATACAGTGTTTTTCAGAATTTAATTTATAATGTAACAAAAGCTGTTTCACGCAGTGTGAATCAGTTCTGACATTTTTGAATAATTTTTCAGAAATTTATTATTATTATTCAGAAGTTAAACCATATTCATAGGGAACAATCCCACCAAAGGGGCCACTGACTTGAAATTCAAGTTTCCAAAAATAATAATAATAATAATATTATTATTATTATTATTATTATTATTATTATTATTATTATTATTATTATTATTATTATTATTATTATTATTCAGGAGTTGAAGCTATATTCATATGGAACAAGCCCACCAAAGGGGCCACTGACTTGAAATTCAAGTTTTCAAAAATTATTATTATTATTATTATAATTATTATTATTATTATTATTATTATTATTATTATTATTATTATTATTATTATTATACAGAAGTTAAACCTACATTCATATGGAACAAGCCCACAGGGGCCGTTGCCTTATTATTATTATTATTATTATTATTATTATTATTATTATTATTATTATTATTATTATTATTATTATTATATAATTCAGAAGTTAAAATACATCTTTCACTGCAACCAGTATCGTCAATGCAACTGAATATCCTATATTTTAACCCCCTCCCCCCAAAAAAAAAATATATATATTCACGTATAATACTTTTGCACACTGAAATATTATCCTGCCTTTTCGTGACTTTTATCACATCATCAAAAAATCATCCAAAAATCCCTTTTACAAAGGCAAACTCTTCGACAAAGATCCCTCTCTAAAAACGCGGGGATGAGTCCAGGGATTAATCTTTTCATTTTTAATTATAGCCGTGAAATCTGGATTACTTTTTATCATTTTAATGCAGAGGATTTATTGAATTATAACCGAATTTTGATTTAGTGGTCGAGTGGGTTCTGGAAAAATAAGAATGATATTAAGTTTGTACAGTTATTGCCGTTCAGTTTGTAAGTGGGGTTACGCTGCATATTGCTACGCTAATACAATTTACTATTTTATATTTATTTATTAATTCGGTAATTTATTTTTTATTTTGTTAATTATTGATCCCTTATTTATTGTATTTCCCATTACTTTCTGTTACTTCTTTATAATGAACACCTTAATATTCTTTGGAAGCTTGAATTTCAAGTCTGTCGCCCTTTTTGTGGGATTGTTCTATATGAATAGGGTTCGTCTTCAGAATGAAATAATAATAATAATAATAATAATAATAATAATAATAATAATAATAATAATAATAATAATAATAATAATAATAATAATAATGCAGAAAAAAATACGAATAAAGAGCATTTAGTTCTTTTAGGTAAAAAAAAAGTTTGAATACTGACAGTAAAATTAACATAAAATAATAATGATATTAAACTTATCCAAATATTTACTAAATATTACTAAATAACTAAATATTACTATTCTGTTGATGAATGACTTTACGATGAACAAGTCTGGAAAAAATATTACGAATAAAGAAGAAAATGTTTAGTTATTATCTGGGTGGAAAAATAATTAGTTTTATTACTGTCAGAAAAGTGAGCGTGCAATCAGAATGATTTGAGTACATTCTGTTATTGACTATTCAGTTCGTAACTGAATTTGCGTTGAACAAGTCTGAAAAAAAAAAAAAACATGAAATATTTGGGAAGAGAATTACTTTATTGTTATTGAGGTGAAAAGATTACTTTTAATACTGACATAAAAGTGACTATATAATTAGGAGGATATTACGATAATCCAATTATCAATATTCTGCTGGTAAATCGGTTCCGTTTAAAAATTCTGATATTTATAAAAAAAAATAATTACGAATAAAGAGGATTAAGTCATTATTTTCTGGGTGAAACAGAACAATAGTTTTAACCTTAACAGAAGAGGGAGCCAGTAGAATCATGTCATTTTGAAGATTAATTAGCGCACGTGTTGCTTTGGTGAAATGTAAATATAATTGCAAAGACGAACATTGAAAAATCGGATTTTCTTTTTACAGGCGCATTATTCCGTTCAACAAAGAATAAGGAAGGGCAGAAGATTATCATGCAGATTAGATTTATATATATGATAGTGTCATGATAATATATATATATATATATATATATATATATATATATATATATATATATATATATATATATATATATATGTATATATATATATATATATATATATATATATATATATATATATATATATATATATATATATATATATATATATATATATATATATATACATACATATGATATATATATATATATATATATATATATATATATATATATATATATATATATATTTTATGTATATAAACTAAATAATATTTCCCACACATACACAGAACAGTGCTCACAAATTCATGCATGCCCATATACACACACAAAAAAAAAAAAATTACAAAATCTGCCAAACCCATATTACAAATTTCATAACACTTACAAAAAAAATGTTCTTTCAAAACACCGGGTACTTTCTCCGGCCGTAAAGGAGTGTTCATTAATTTGCGCATATATACCCTGACGGGGGTTGGGGCCGAGGGCAGGGGCGAGGGCATTTTAACCAGGCGCCCCAAAACTACACACCCAATTTTGGCCTCATGGGCTCAGCCTGGGAACATAAAATCCTCTCTCTCTCTCTCTCTCTCTCTCTCTCTCTCTCTCTCTCTCTCTCTCTCTCTCTCTCTCTCTCTCTCTCTCTCTCTCCATCCTAAAGGTTCACCGTATTAGAACCTTTATTAACTCCAGCTTTTTTCTAAAGGAAGATTTTGCAAGATGAAGCGAGGAAGATAACTGACTCCATTTTGGGAAAACCTTTAAGCCCAGCCCCTCATATTTTAATTACTTTAGGCTTTCACATGGCTGGGAGGGGGTGGGGGTTGGGGGAAGGATTTAGGTGGGGGTAGGGAAGGGTAGGAGTTGTTGGGGGGGGGGGAGTGGAAGGGAGATGGGTTTTAGGGGAGTGCTTGGACCAGAATGCAGTTGATTTTGTTTGAGAGGACGGGAGGCGAGAATGAGGTGAAAGATTAATTTTATTAAAAGAATATAAAAATTTATTTTCGTGACCCCGAGGGACTTTTTCTTTGCTGGATTAAGATTAATTTCGAAGAAATTGAAAAAAAGATTTAATTTTCCGTGGCCCTCAGCGAATTTTTTTTCTTTTTTCGGTGGATTATTTCTCAAGTTCTTCAGAATCTATTTCAGTTCCTCATTTTCTCTTCAGGAATTTATGCTATCGTTTTCTTCCTCGAAAATAAATCAATAAAAAAAAATAAATTTCATACCTTTAACTGTTACCTTGTTCGCAAAATCATAATGTTTAGCTCCAGATCGTTTTGGCTTATAGTTAATTAAAACATTCTGATAGAAATATGAGATTTTGATAGTGAATTTAGATTATTCCATATTGGTTTACAATAGATATCAGCGATTATGATAGTGAAAAGAAATCATTAAATATTCATCATGGCTTCTGTCATGAACACAGGAGTGGTCTAGTTCCGGTTGTCAAGTTAAATCTATTATTATTTTTCGTTGTAACCTGAATCATTTCTTTTGAAGTAGATGCTTTGAACATTCTTTCCTAAAAGCTCAGTTTGACATTCAGTCGGTCGTGTTTCTGGGAAATCGAAATAATATAGATTTTAGTTTTCTGTGAAAGAAAGCTATTTGTCTATCCGTCACGCACTTTATTCTGTCCGCACTTTTTTCTGTCCGACCTCAGATGTTAACAACTAATGAGGCTAGAGGGCTGCAAATTGGCATGTTAATCACCCACCCTCCAATCATCAAACATATCAAATTGCAGCCCTCTAGCCTCAGTAGTTTTTATTTCATTTAAGGTTAAAGTTAGCCATAATCGTGTTTCTGGCAACGATATAGGATAGGCCACCGCTGGGCCGTGATTAAAGTTTCAAAAGCCGCGGCTCATATAGCATTACACCGAGACCACCGACAGATAGATATGTTTTCGGTGGCCATGATTATGCGCTGTAGCGGCTGTACAGAAAACTCGATTGCGCCGAAAAAACTTCGGCGCATTTATTCCTCGTTTGCTGTAGTCTCCCGTCATTCATGATAGAAACAGGTTATCGAGCTGAATGTATCAAAATAAATAAAAATTCGAGGAATAAGGTATATAAAATAAACGAAACATTTCTTCCATGAACCTCAAAAATATTTCATACTTTCATTTTTTATCTGAAAATACTGGGAGCATTACATACCTTTATTTTTTAGAATACTCAGTGTCTCGGAATTCTTCAGAATTATGCTGTCATGATTGCTTTCACCAAGCATTATTAATACGCTTATCACAAAGCAATATTAACCTATTTTTTTTTTTATTCCACCCAGTAATTGAATGATTTAAAGCACGAGCAAGCAGCTCGGCACGCAAAAGGAAGAGTAAAATATCTATTTAATCTTTCTTTTTTTGTCAATAATGAGATTCTGCTCAGGGAAATATAATTTAATATTAATGAGACCTTATTTCGGGAAATACAACGTTTGAATGGAACGAGACCAAAGCTAATTATA